>NC_052504.1:88444402-88566989 GCF_014356525.2 Nilaparvata lugens
ATCTCATTACATTTTACAAAATAATCAAGTAAATGTTAATACATTTTTATTGTCAGCATTTTCTCCTTGGCTGAGTGCCGTCAGGAGGAGTGATTCTCTATTATTGATTCTTAATATCCTGATATTTATCGGATATCTCCTTCTATACGAACAGTATATATTATATAAGTATCATAATTCACTTTGGACTAGAAAATGCTTGAGGTAGTACAAGAGTATGGAAAAAGAGGCAATCCAGTTTAGATTCTGTTTCATGAATACTTTTCAATGGACACATTTACTCTCTTAGCGGCCAGAGATAACATTTTGTTAACGTTTCAGAGTCTTTTACAGCTTACGAAAAAGAGAGGTTTCCGTCGGATAAGATCTCCAAGTGAAAGACGGCGCACACAATTTGTGTTGAGCTGTCAGGAAAACGAGCGCTGGGAAAGACGTTCTACTGGGAAAATTCCTCAAAGAACGAAATGACTGTGCCGAAAGTTTAATAGCAAATCGTTGAAACGTCTAGTTGCGTGTGTGTGTGTGTGTGTGACAAAGAGGGGCTGTGGGATGTGTGACAAAGAGCTCTGCTGGGATGTGGTATGTCTCCGAAATTGAAGAGCTACAAGGAATTGTTCTAGGTATGTTGCCAGTGCAACTCCTAGCTTTATGAGCAAATCAACTACAAATTAATCCTCGGGCAGTCTAGGAATTTCGAGCGGAATCTTCCCGTCTGTTTGTCACTCAACGTTTGCTATTTTCCCTATATATTGTATATATTATATACTTTCCTATATAAGGCTTCACTTTGAACTGTTAAAGTAACATCAACGCCTCATATTGAACTGATGCTGACAGTTGAGTAAATCTTAATATAGGGCAACAATCACGAAACCACCAATCAGAATTCCATGCACCAATGACGTAATTCCATTCCACAAACTGAGAACTGAAGCACTCTTCCAATTCAATGATGGGTTCTTCTAATAAAATGATATTCAATTTCATCTAATCTTGATTGTGAATGGATCTTATCACTCATTTCTTCTGATAAGAGAAATTTCAAGATTCATGTTGTCAAACCAAATGTAGTAGTTTACTTATCTCATGAAGATTATCAAGTTAACAAGATTGCTTCTTCTTCTCGTCTGCACTGAAGCACTCTTCCAAATCAATGATGGGTTTTTCTAATAAAATGATATTCAATTTCATCTAATCTTGATTGTGAATGGATCTTATCACTCATTTCTTCTGATAAGAAAAATTTCAAGATTCATGTTGTCAAAGCAAATGTAGTGGCTTACTTATCTCATTCAAGTTATCAAGTTAACAAGATTGCTTCTTCTTCTCGTCTGCAGATAAATTATAATGCAGATAATTACCATGTTTATTCGACAGAGGCTGGCTCAAAAAGCACTCTGGTTTGTGGACTGTATCAATTACATCGAGAACATTTTAGGGTTGTCTGGCGTCGGGTAGCAAGTTGAACAATTTAAATGGCTAAGTGCACAATAACATAGGCCTACCTTCATGTCCAAATCCTCCTTGCTTCCAGGATCCCGGGTCCAGATCACGATACGAGACAAGACGACACTTGGAATAAATCACAATAAATCAATAGATCACTTTGCAAAAATCGACATTACGAGAAGTGAGCTGTTCGATTGGCTGGCAAACGGCAATCAATCTTAAAAAAAAATGATATCTATCTTCAGATATAATGAGAGAGAATATAAATTTTGATAAAAAATCAAAATCCAAGTACACTTTTTCTATTTTCTATTTACGGCATGTTCCAGTCATGATGCCATTATCAAGTAATTCCGTGATAATGATATCATAGCCAAAACATGTCGTAAATGAACAATTTAAAAAAATGTAAAATTTTAGGGTACATAAATTTTGATATGTTATTTCTATTCAACAAAAAAAGGTAGAGATAAGTTTGTTCAACATCATTTCAATGAATATGAGAAGATGATTTGAATCCATAAAACTAGTGATATTTTTTGAGAACATCAGCCGTTTTATATTTTGTTAGAAGCAAATTCTCCAGAACAACTCACCAATGAGAAAATTATTTGAAAGTTGGATTACAGTTTGTTCAAGATACTTCCATTCCCCGAAGTAAACAATATTTCGTGAGAGATGATAGAAATTATAAAGATAAATGAATGAATAAATGTCACACAAAATTTTGAAAAAGAGATGACAATTCTCATCAAGGAACAAAAAAATGCTCGGTCTCTCCTACTAATAACTTAGAAGGGAGTTTTAGATTCTTGGAGATAGTTTGATCAAGTTTGGAGGAAGATGGGAGTTTTGGATTCTTGGAATCTTGGAGGAAGTTTGAAAAGTTTGAAGGGAGATTTTAAAAATTTCATGGAACAATATAACTTGATTATTAGGCCTCAATGAAAAATTTATTATCCAAAGACATGGATTAAAAATAAGTACAGGAATATTCTTAACGGAAGATGCGGAAAATTAGATACCACATCATTCTATTTATTTAATTTTCGTTTTCGCATGCGATAAATTGATTATTGCATGATAACAATATTGGATTTGAAGCAATAGATCGACTATAAAATACTAATCTCAGCTTGCATCGACAGAGTAATTCGATTAAAAACGGAAATCTGCAGCATGTTACTTCACGATTCACAACGATGAGCTATATTTTCCGTTTTGGTTGTGGAGGGAAATGAAAAAAGTGGAAAGCCAATCCAATATTCAGCGAGCTGAGCTCCCCTGGGAAATCTGCTAGAATTTTGTAGTCTTAAGGCGATCCACTAATCCACATTAACAAAAAAGAGGGGAAAGATGAATGCTATGCGCTCAAGACTATTGTTGTCAGTGCTGGCAATTATTTGTCCTGCTTTCATCATCGGAAAACTCCCTTGGCAGCTCCATCAACATTTTCTACTATTTTGATAAACAATTGAAACAGCCACTCTCTTGCTCCCATGTTATGATTTGTTATTCGTTTCCAGTTAGAAAATCCAGTGCTATACACTGAATATCAAATGCATAGAATAAAATTCCTTATTGCTCAATCATTCATTATGTTATCCAATTCTTATTTCTCTATGAGTTCTAATATACATTGTATAGTCCTATTATAATATGAAATTCATTAATGGATGAATAGATGAAATATTTTTTGTTGCAATGTGTAAATCTTCAATTGGTAGAATGAGATATACTCTTAACAATCTTGACTGACTCATGAACAACCGAATTGGAATAACAGCAGTATCTCTTCTATGTTCTGTATCAAGCTAGACTGTTGGATTAATATACTAATGAGTTTAATATTAGAATGGTAGATTTGAATTCATTTTCAGGATAACTATTTTCTTACATGAATATTTGGAGTTCAGCAAGATTGGATTTGATTGAAGGAGGAGATTATTTTAATTATTTCAGCGTAAGTGACGAGTGACATTCACAATATTTGAGGAATATTCACTTGCTCGAATTGGTTCAATTGGTCAATAGTAGATTTCTGTCACATCTGATTCAAAATGGCGTTTCAGCTTCGAAGTATTTCTATTCCCATTGTAGCCTACTATGGACTAGATTCATCCATGCCTTCTATAAGCTAGTCTCAATCTTACATTCTATTGGTCAGTTTCATTCTTGCCTCCAATTGGTTAGCTCCTCCCTCCATAATGGAATGACATGTCTTAGCAACAGACAATCACAGCGCTCCATTTCAGCGTCTACAACCGCCATTTTGTTCATCTGTTGATCTATTACTGTCTTATCACTATAATTATTACTGATCAAGTATTAACATTTGGAGCTCTCGTGCAATGTCGAATACAAACGACATTATTTTCTAAAAATAATAATTGAAAACGTGATACAATTAATCAAGATTGAATATGAACTGTATTTTCTAAATACTAAATCCTAGGATTTTAGTGGAATTACTCAATAATTTCTACAGTGTAGGATAGAGTTTATTACGACATTTTGCCTACATTCTAAGTATTATAATTTTCATCCAATTACATATTACACTAATCACACCATAGTGGATATGCTCTAGTAAGTATACATTTCGTTCATTCATTTATTGTATGAAACACTATAATCATAATACAATTATGACATTGGAGGAAAAACTAGGCTAAGCCTGTACTATTTCTCTCCAAAAATTTTGATAAAATGTTAATATTGTCCAAAAGTTGAGTTTATGTAATCACACACTGCTTCGTTACTTGATTTTCGGTCCAGGAATGATGATTTACAATTTTTCAGGTTGACTTTATACTCTAAATGAATCACAGAATGCATCACAATAAATTAAAAACTTGAGAAATATTACTAGAATAAAGTTAAAGTTTTTCAAGAATCTAAAAACGTGACAAGATATTGTTAAATTGTTAACAGGTACTGTATTAACTGTATGATAACTATGGAATTATCTGATTACACTGATATGACTGAATGCCGGTTGCACAAGAGATGGTTAAATTTAAACCGTGATTAATGAAACGAGAACCAATCAGAGAAGCTTTTCAAAAAAGCCTGGGATTAATCACGGTTAAACGGCTCCTGTGCAACGGGGCCAAAGTGTCATATTTTTTACAACCAAATAATCAATTATCATTCCAAAAAAGTTATGTAGTTCACACAAATATATTGTAGAAGTGAATGAGTTTTGTTGGAGAAGGTGAGTCCATTAACAATCAACTTGTCCTATCCAATTAATTTGTCCTAAACTAACTGTCAATGCTCATAATTATGGAAAACAATGGCTATCAAATGAAAATTCGATTTAATTTGATTCTTTTATAGTTGGAAAAGAAGTGCCGATTACTCGCTTATGTCAATTTGCATGGAGAGAGTAGGGAAGAATAATAGAGTGAGCTTGTTGCAGTGAGATTCACTTAAAACTGTCAGCTTTAGGTGAACGGGAAGAATTGGTGAAATTCATGAGGAATACAGACACGTTCAAATCTCACTAGAACGCCATTCAATAAATTCTAGCGCTATTATAGATGTGTTGAACTTCCCACGGAATAAATGCGGGGCCATCTGTCAATGAACGTTGAACGCTCGTCAGAAAGCAATTAAAATTCCCATGATTTCCCAATTTACGACTTTTGCCATCAAAAGTGTTTCGCGATAAATCGAAGGCTCTATCGAATCGATTTTATTGTCGCCAATCACCAGCGGACAATATTTCAGTTGATGAAAATTGCCTCTGAAGTAATTTCCTAGTATTGAAAGTGTATAAACGGACTTCAATCAATCACAAATTTACTCTCTTTGGGCAATTTATGTACAATGATTATATCATATTATATAATATATTATATTATATATATTATTTAATGATTATTCAATGATTATATTATTTGAGGAAGTTTATAAATATGATTTTCAATTATTGAATAAGGAAAGAGAAGATACCTAATTCTTTTCTATGGAAATATGCATAATATTCATTAGATTTTGCTCAAGGCCCAATAACTACCATTTCTTGCATCATGTAGATTAATCTTGTGGTAATTGAAGTATTAGAGATCCCAATGGAATTGGCTTAGTTATCAGTATTGACCATTGATGAATCTAAATTTTTTTTTTTTCATTTCCTTAAATGTCACAGATAAATATTATAAGAACAGGAACTCCTACTCCTCCACACTCATAACTCATAAACAATGATCATGTGCGACTCATAAACGATCATAAACTGTGATCATGTACAATGATAACAATTTTAAACTCATGTACGACTCAAACTCACTCATGACAACATGAAAGAAATAATCATTGATTTTGAAAAATTTGTCAGGAAGGTTGTCTATAGCTACGTTCACACCGAAGTTATTAAAAAAATGTTTTTTTTTCGACCCTTATAGCGTACCCGTACTGGCAAAACTCACCAATTCAAAAACTACAGTTTTGAGTTATAAGCACATTCCACTTGGTGAGTTTTGCCTGACTACCAAACAGCAAATATTTGCTCACCATTTCCTAAATAATGTTATCACTATACATTAATAATTAGTTTGTGGGAAGCAAAACTCACGAAATAATATGTTTAGTGAAGTGATGAATAGTGAATTTATGTATAGTGCTTGATGAAGCTCTGTATTCATGAGGATGAAAACTCATTAAAGATGGTTAGTGAAAATTCCTAGGGGATTCCTTGAAAACTAAAGGACATTGGAGAATTTTGTCAGACAAGAAAAATGTGTCTAGCAACTTAGTGAGATCTAATAAAGTGGAAAAATAGAAATAGTAATAAAACATATGACTTGGTGAGTTCTGCCTACTCAAAGAACTACATTTTTTAAGCCTATCGAAATACATTACTGAAAATGAGCATTTTTGTAGTTAGTGAGTTTTGCCAGAACGGGGACGATAGATTCTATTAGATTGAACAGAACTTGACAAACACTTATGTTCATAATGTGTATGATAAGTTATGTTCAATCTGATGGAATCTATAAGGATGGAGAAATAACCATTTTGTTAATAACTTTGGTGTGAACGCATCTTAAAACAAGTAATCCAGTGTAAAATTCATTCTATAGGCTACTTAAAAGTAAAATTAAATTGGACTCTTTTCATTTTATATTAGTAAATAACATGAGAACTACATTACAATGACAAGACATCAAGTAATGGATCAAATCAATATTCATTCTGACGATACATAGCATCAATTTGTTGTGTATTCAGATCAGATTTGTTGCACATTATTCTAATTCCATACGATTCAATCCACTCGAAGGATGATGGAATTGTATTTCCAACTCAAAATTCTCTCCTCCACTTGTTCTAAATTATCAGAGCAAGTTTCATGAGGCGAAGTTCGGAAGAAAAAGGAGTGACTGTGAATGAGGTCACTCAGCAACTCAGACCTGCATACATATTCTCTTCTCCTCAATTTGATTAGAAAGTTCCTTGTTCTTGTTTGGAACTCACAACTTGATTTCCATCTGAATTTTACTGGAGTCTAAAAATTTCATGCCCCACAGAACTTTGTCTCCTCTGCCGCCTGAATTATCTGAATAGGTCCTTATTATCTGGATAGATAAATGTTGTGGATTTCAATGCTCATGACTGCAAATCACACCGTACAAAAATAATCATCATCAAAGCAGGATTGAGCACTACCTTCGTAAAACAAAGTCATAGTGCATGACAGGTGGTTGATGGTAACGTCAGCACAGGTAGGGCTCCTACACCAATAAAAACACTAAAAAAAAAGTGATAGATTTAGCTGATATAGCTAAGAGATTGCTGATTTAGCTGATATAGCTATAGATTTAGCTTGATCAGCTAAAATCAACAAAAGAGATAGATCAGCTGAAATCAACAAATTGTTATTGGTGTAGGAGTCCTACCTGTGCCTACGTCACCAGAATGCACTAAGGCTTTGTTCATGGAAGTAGTGGATTGAGCAGCTTTCTTTAGTTAGCATACGAGCATAAATGATCTTCCATTCCATATCTCCAAATGACTCCAAATAATGCTTCCATTAACGTGCGTACAGATATACTCTCCGCGAACATGATCAATTCACTTTTAATCAACTGACTATATCTGTATTATTGCAGAAACGGTAAGATACAGATATAAAAAGCTTGGCATCAGCTGATTGAAAGTGAATTGCTCATGTGTACAGATATACGCGCCGCGAACATGAGCAATTCACTTTTAATCAGCTGATGTCAAGCTTTTTATATCTGTATCTTACCGTTTCTGTAAAAACATGAGTAATTCACTTTTAATCAGCTGATGTCAAGCTTTTTATATCTGTATCTTACCGTTTCTGTAAAAACATGAGTAATTCACTTTTAATCAGCTGATGTCAAGCTTTTTATATCTGTATCTTACCGTTTCTGTAAAAATACAGATATAGTCAGCTGATTAAAAGTGAATTACTCATGTACGCGGCGCGTAAATCTGTACGCACCTTTATGACACAGCTGTTTAGTAGCATCAATCTTCACCGTGACTTGCTTGTTCTGTTGTATCTTTCAGTATATCTAACAGTAATATAAATAGAAACCAAATAATAATTTAACTCGAACCAGTAACATTATGATAAGCCTTCAATATATGTTGATATTCTAGATCAATATCTATGTTATTTATGATCATCCGATTAGTGTTACACGTTATTACTCACATATGAGACATCAGTAGCCAACGTGGATCTATTATGATCCAGGAATAAGATTCTCCTAAGAATATGCCTAGCATTGAATTGTAGACTTCTTCCGAATGAAAAGGTTCAGGCCGCGCTATAAAAATGAGTTATTATGAATATAATATTTATATTATACTCATTGATATTAGCTATTATGAAATAATGATCATATTCTTATGAAATTAAACTTCTCATACTTTCAAGGACATCAGTTCACTTGGAAGACTATTCAATAGTTTCTCCTCATTGTAGTATTCAGTAACCTATAAGTATTGAAGTAGAGTATTTCGCTTCTCAGTATTCTCAAGAATATCATTCTCTTATCCCAAACATGAATGGAAGTCAAGTTATCGCTTGGAGTTCTGAATACTCATTTACATATTGATAGAATGGAGTTTACACAAATCTTGAGTGCCTCAATGGAGTGATTCGTGGTCTAGTGAATAGAGTACTTTCGTAGCAGCCTAGAGATCCCTGGTTCAAACCCGCTCATAGTCAGAAGTTTTTGAATAGGTCACTCCCGTGATATTGGATGGGCACGTTAAACTGTCGGTCCCGGCTAAAGTATGACAGTCGTAAGGCCCATTGACAACTTAAATAATATATTAGGGTAAGTTCTACCTCTCCGTCAGGGTCTCCCACCAATAAAAGCCATACGAATAATATAAAATAATATATAAAATGTTTATTTCCCAAAAAAACTAAAACTACAACATCAATTACACAAGATATTAGATAAATTACAATATTCCATACAATAGTTAGTTACAAAAAATTCTTATAATGTGTCCTCTACTTGTTTAGTTTTTTCTGTGTGGAAATTGACCTACTCCACTATGGCGTACCATGTTCTAGAGTAGGTTACTAGTTAAATATTAAAATTAAATACTTGTTGAATATTATTATTAGTGCTACAATCCTCGAAATCTTGATAACAATTCTACAATCTTCAAAGTGTTGAAAACAATCTTGAATCAAATGGGTCTTGTGAGGAAATGGTGGATTTCCACACTCATATTTGTCCGCAGAGAATCTTACACTATGACCTCATATATTCAACTCATGGAAAAAAACTTTTCTCTCGAAACTTCTGTATTTTCTAGGATGCACGAGATGCAACGAGCTGCAACGAGATGCTGAGAACTTTTTGATGTGAGCTACTTTGGCATCAACAGGAAAAACAGTCTTGAGAGAGAATGCTGGGTGTTCGGTAAGAAGAGAAGGGATATTGGTGAGCAAGAACGGTGGATAGCAGGATTAGGTGCCATTAAAGGTGACAATGGACAGAGTGGACTTTGCAGAGAAGCATTTCTCAAACTGGTCCCGTTCACGGCTTTTGCCGGCCGCACTAACCTCAAATAAATGTGCTCCAGCTGCGATCACATCTGCGCTGCAAAACAATGTTATTAAGGCTGGTGAGTGCGGTCAAAGCTGCACTGACAAGCTCGACGAGTTTCTTACCTTGAAACGCATCGACTCCATGCCAACTCAACCTAAAACCCTGCAAACTTCATGGCTTGTTTGCTCTTGACTTTCACGGAGCCCTGAAATAAATGCAACTGGTATTTCAGAGTCCCCAAGTATGATTCAGGTAAGTTGTTCAAACTTTTAAAATACGTATCTCACATTATATGATTAAATGCTGGGGTATTTTGGGAACAATGTATGGACATGATGAAGGCTAGTATTTTACTCAGAGTAAATATTGAATCAGACAATGGTTATGCCAAGTATGAAAATATAATAATATCATAAATTATCGATAGATATAGCAAGAATTGTGCATACTCAGGCTGGCCACAAACTGTGGGACATGCATGATGAGCATGCATGTTTCGTAATCAGAGAGACTTCCAACATAAAATGAACAACTAATTAGAATGAATAAATCACTGAGAAATTACAAATTATAATGATAAATAAATTATTCAAGTTCAAATGGAGCAGCAAACAAAAAGATAATATTTTTTATCAAAAAATAAACAACAAAAAATCGGAGGCACAAAGACCTGACCTCAACAAATTTTGCTTGAAACCTTTCGCTGTGGAGATGCAACAATGTATGACGACATTTGTATCATGCATGTCCTAGGACATGTTATCGATAGTTATCGTTAGTGACCAGCCTGATTTGCAAATGGGTAGAGAGTGGTTCAAAAATATAAGAGTGCAGATGATAATCGGTCAGAAACTTCAGAATATGTCAACATTTTTGAGGGAATAATATCATGTTGAGAAATTGTGTCTTCTCAGAATATCATCGGAATATTTCCGCTCGAATCTAGGTCTAGGGTTGAGTAAGAGAGGGCAGTCTGTGCCCTTATTTCGCCTTTCAAGGTTTGAAATATAGGCTTCAATTGAAATCTATGAGTATGGTTTTATTCTGAACTTATCATGAATCTCATCTATTCTCAGATGTATACATACTTTATCATTGATCTGATTCCCACATTATTTATTCTGTAAAATTTGTCCCGCCTGATAACACTATCACGTATACAACATTTAATGTAGAAATTATGCAGTTGAATCAACTTCAAATACTTTTCAACCAACGCGAATTAATGCTATTACATTTTAAGTATCTCCAGAACTAAACGTTACTATTTGAAAATCTTTTGATCACTTTAACACTAGATTTCAATTTGTTGAATCCTCCAAAACTTCATGATATATTAAGCGTCATCTGTCATTTCATTGAAACTGTGAACGAATTCCCAAGATTAAAGACATACAGAGAACCCTTCAGTTCTCTTTTATGATTGCAATATTGAGTTGATAACGAAGGCTCACGATAAGTTTTACATGATTTATCAATATTATGACTTACATCATGGAGAAAAGATAGAAGAATAAGCTATGTCTATTATGCTATTTTTCTCTATGATCCCATTGATTCAAGTACAATATAATAGATTTTTCTGTACAATCTCTTACTAAAATCTGTGGATGCTTTGAGTTCCTCGACACTATCAGTATTTATCAACATCATTCATTAATCTTACAAAGACTTATATAAAGATCGCAGGATTAGAAGATGAATGTAATATCACAGAGTCACACTGTAGTTCCATTTGGTTCCGACTTTCTGCATCACGACTCTGTTCTACACTACTTGCGCCATCGTTGGCAATTCAACAAGTAGCTGCGCTGATTACTTTCCAAAGATTAGTCTAGATTGGATCGCTGCCTAGATTCACGTTGCTCGCTGAGCGGGAGCAGATTGAGAGATGAGAGCCGGCAACTTCATAGGGAGAAAGTTGATTACAAGTCATGAGACAGTTTATCAGAGGGCGTCTGAGAAACACAGAAATTAGGGACAGAGTGAGGTCTAATTGGAAAGTTGGGGTAACTTGTTCCAAGTGCTTCGTTCGCTCCTATTCGTTTTGTGGCGAGGTGTGGCGAGGAAGGACGAGGGAGAACGAGGACTGAGGCACTGTGTATTAGCCTGAGTGCCCTCCATAGACCCCAGTGGTCCAAATTCTTTCCATTCCATTGTTTAGAGCTCTGCTTTCCGAAGCGAAATTGCTTAATTCGCTGCAGACTTTAGCGGTAATTTTTAATTTGTCTTCTTTGGAAGTGGAAAACTTTTAATAACAAAGTCGGATGGTGCTGGCTACAGCATCTGCTTCTGTAGAAGCCCAATTCAGTGGCATATTGAACTTGGTTCAAGTGGAATTTGCAGAATGCCGCGAATTCAAGTGATTGGTGTTTGTGAGTTAAACGCTTCTCTACCGCGAAAGATTTATTGTTCAACTTCGGACAGATTTCTGCTTTATATTCCTCTGGAACTGAAGATGATAAGTACTCTCCACCATCTATTATCATAATCATTGTGATAACTCATTTATTGTATTCGTGCACTACTATATATTTATGAAAATATGAGTTGGAAGGGTTGATGCAAATCGTAATGTTATTCAAGTTCGAAAGTTTCTTGTTGTCTCATTTCTCTGCAAGTGTAAACTTTGAGTTCACAATAAACCAACTTTCAAAGTTTTACTCAACTAACCAAGCGATTCAAAGACAATTTCTTGCTCAAGATCTCAATAAATCAAAGTAAATAATAAGAGTAAGGAGTTTTACATGTAAATGTAGTTGTGACATAGTATGTAATATTATTCCTATCAGAAATTTCATCAGTCCTCGGAACTGCTACGAGCTGATGTGATGTGAATTTCTCTAGTTTGAAACATTTACTTCATGATCCATTCACAACAGCACTAGCTTTCGAAGTACCGTGAAAATTCAACGGAAGAGTTACTGTCATGATTGATATGATTCTATAATAATTTCAATCATTGGGATCAATTATTCGGATCTCAATCTCAATTATTCTGTAGCAATGACAAATATCGGGGACCAAGCTCTGCTCTGGATACAAAAGCATAAAATATGTATTACGAAAGAAGAAATTATAATAACATTCCTACAGAAATGTTCTATCCAATCACAGTAAATTGAGATCAATTCCCAAAGGGAAGGCAAAATTTTCCCTCACAAAGGCCCAGTTGCACAAAAGCCGGTTAAATTTTGATGCTGATTAACTTCACGTGAACCAAATCAGAGAAGACCATTTCAAAAAGATGGATCTACTGGAATTGATCAGGATTGAAAATAACCCGGCTTTTTTGCAACTGACAGTAAGCACCTGATTGAATGAAGCACATGATACATTAATTGATGCTAATAAGCGAAGTAAAATCTCTTTGTGAGCTATCTGTGATATTTTTTGCTATATATATTTTCTCATAATATTATTTTTATATTTATCGTTCTATTTTCTATTATTGCTCATTGATATTTTCATGTATATTATATATTTTATTTGTTGAATGGTGTACCCTTCATTTTTGATCCTATCTTCATGCATGACCAATCTTGTTCTTCACCGAATAAGTTGGATAAATCGGCGATATACAGCATTGATTATTGAATTTTCAGAAATATTACGTTCTCAAGATTTACTTGAATTATTCAGAATCATCGCATCCGATTTGGAAGAATTTTTAAGGTATTCTGATAGAGTATCGCCTTTGATTCCGCTCGATATCATCTCACACTGCTGACCCCTTTGTCAGATGGTGGCGATTGGCATTGATATAGATACTATATTATCTAGTACAAAAATCAGAACCCTTATCTACATCTTCTGCATCTATAATTGTGGAGTCGACCTGATCAGTCATAAGAACTGTAAACTGATAAAGCAGCCACCGTTTGCAGCCGTTGAAAGCAGAGAATTATTTGAGCTCCTTGAAGAGCTGGTAAGAGATTTGTGGTATTTCTCTTTCAGGAGGCGTAAATGTATTAATATTATTCAAAAATATTTTGCTCTACGGACTGCTGCCAGCAGGGCATATGCGACGCCCAATATAACGTCACATTGACTAGGACGTTTCCATTCAGCATGTATTATTAATTATTTCTAAAAGCGAACTCAGCTGAGTATTATTTGGCTGATTAGCAATCAATGGAAGGATCAAATCAGGACAGTTCTGATTAATAGCATCTAAGTAGCTTTCACGGCAAACTTGACCAAGTTATTGTTTGAGGATGTTCTTCAAATACATCACTGCATATATATTTTCGAATATTCTCCGAGTATTCTACGAGTATTCTACGAGTATTTACTGAAGATTCCTCGAGCACTGGAAATTTGAGTATTGACCTCATTTCTTCAGAAATTTCCTGTTCAACTCTGTCATGAATGATTGAAATTGATTTGTATGAGAAACATGGAGTTTGTTGCAGACTTTGTTGCTCGTCTTGCAGCTGTAGATGATACCTTGACGTTAATGTTGCATCAAGGAAATACTCGAACCGAATCATAGCCAAGTGGAATTCAGAGTTTCAACGTGATTGTGGAGAGAAGGTTGGGTGGGAGAGAGTCATGTCAGAGAGAAAGCGCAACGAAAAAGAGCTGAGAGAGGATCCGGATTGGAATGCGAGAGTGGAAAATCTGCTGAGACGGCAAAAGCAAAATGGAAGTTTGAATAATTAATGTTGTTTAGAAAAGCGTAGCAAAACTCACGGAATTATAGACGATGGAAGTCTGCAGGAATGACGTTCCTGGGTTGGATGGAAATGCCAAATATTTCTTCCAGTCAGATCGATTTGAGTTGCTGAGCTCAGTCACCTGGACTTAGTCAGGGAAAATCAACACCTGACTGGACTCGGAACTCATTTCGGTGCATGTCTCACAACTGATTCGGATAGTGCTTCATTAAAAGAAAAAATACTCTTCCGCATTCGTGGCGGAAATCTTTGCAAAGTTTTATAAATTCATCCAAAAACTATAGTATGTTCATACTTGATTAAATCTCAGGAACTATGGAAGATCTAGAAACAAGATCACAAGGGATTAAGAAAGAAAATCTTAGGGGATCTGGGAAGAAATTCGGGTTTTTAACGTACACAGGAATGCATCGTCAGAACCATTTGTCAATTGTGTTTTGAATCATTCACTTTCATGCTTTATTGAACAATATTGGGCTGTGCCTGTTGGTCCTTCCCTGATCATTTTAATGAATTGTGTTTTATGTATCATTGAACGAATATTGCCCTTCTATATTGCCTTTTTCCTTTAGGGCTACTTTTAATATAAATAAAAATATAAATCTCAGTATCTTAAAAAAGTATAAATCTCGGACATTAAAGCCATTTTCAAGTGATTCGAATATCTTTGTTTCGAAGCATGTTGTGACAAAATAACTTAAAAGGGTACTGAGATTTATATTTTTATTCCCTTCTATATCCTCACTCTCATACTCTACCAACACTAATAAGACTAACACACTGGATTGAAAAAGCTATAAATTTCATCAAATTATTATGATATATAATGGAAAATATGGGTAACGGAACAAGTACAATGGACCTAATCCGTGAAGTGAAGATGATGATGATTATAATGCAACATAATAACACCACAAATATGAGTCATCCTCTCTTGCTCCATGAAATCCTCCACACACAGTTTTCTGTGTTCTGCAGTGTGTTCTTTCAGTTTTCTGCAAATAATACAAATTAATAGAATATGGAATGACCATTCATGGAATATAACTAATGCCCGGTTGCAGAGCCGTCACATAAAGTTAAAAACAGGCAGTTAACTCATTTACGAAGCCATAACTCCACTTTTTGTTGCACAGACGTCAAAGTAAATTAAAGCTCACATAAAACTAAAAACGCCCAATTAGACATAATTATGTTTCTGTTGCACAGTCGTCAGAAAGAGCTTATTTATGTCTTCAATCGCTAAAATCGGGGCCATATACTAACACTACGTTCAACGCTAAACCACGTTTACTTGTAGATATGGTTGCATTTATCATAATGTCATTATCATACGGGGTTTAAACAAACAGCTGACATTTCTCCGTCTAAACCGAGTATCTGCATCAGGCCTTGGAAGCTATTATTATTGATTTGTCAATATTTTTGTGTGCGAGAAAGACTATTGAAATTCAAAATAAATTCTTATATTGTTCATCACAAGCTTTTGAATTCGATGAAAGTTGAATGAAGCAATGATTCTTTCCTCAATTTCCCATCTCACCACTCTTTTAAAAAATCCACATGGCAGTGAGAAACTTCTATGAGCCCTCTATTGAACGAAGAAGTTAGTAAAACCATGAGTGGGAGGAAGACTATGTGGAAATGAATTTCTGGCGGCAGCTGAGTACGTGGGATTAGATGCGAACTTTGTCCCTGCAATCCTTGGAACGTGACTTTACATCACGTAAACAAATCTTCACTTCTCGACCAGAGCCGGCTCATTTCACTGGATGGGGTGCTTCTCTAGCGAGCAAGCAAGAAAATCCAGTAAAAATCAGCACAAAAATATCGTAAAACAGTGGAAATAAACAGTGGGCTATCCACCAACAGAACCGTAATAGGAACAATCTTAGGAGTGGACCTCATAGACCTCAAGGGCTAAGGCATCGGTTGACTTCAAAAAATGACATCCCAACTTTGTGAATCTCTCCAGAGTCACTGAAAACTTCTGATGATGTAAGTTGAGTCATCAAACGCTCTCCCGAGTTTTGCAGTTTTTCAGGTCTCAGCGAGTTTTTGTATGAATGATTTGTTTTGACAATCAGAACTTATTCAGCAAGGTTTTAGGAACTTGTTCGACTTTATCATAATGAGCCTCCCTATAACAAAATGCTCTAGATAACGAGAAAGCTGGAATAATTTGAATTATAAAGTTGCATAGATAGCTTCCTCAAATATTACATTGAATCATCAAAAAACTTCAGGAGATTCAGCAATTCATGAAAAGCCATTCAAAAGGTCTGGTGTGGTACACTCACACAACTTTCCTTGCTCATTGATCTATAAGCCTCATTCTTAAACGAGGATAATCTAGGGGAATAACACTATGCCGATTGGCGGCTAAATAATTTTATTAAAACTACTTTTATACTATTGTTATTGTTTTTAGAGTACATTTTCCTTTGTTTGAATTATGAAATTTGAGGATTTTTTAAAATTTATAAAAACAGTTGTTCTACAAATAAAATATCGACGTTAGTTCTTTTGAATAAACAGCTCTACCCACCTACCTCACTCACACACACACACACACACACACACACACACACACACACACACACCACCACACACACACACACACACACACAACACACACACACACACACACACACACACACACAACACACACACACACACACACACCACACACACACCACACACACACACACACACACCACACACACACACACACACACACCACACACACACACACACACACACCACACACACACACACACACACACACACACACACACACACACACACACACACACACACACACACACACACACCACACACACACACACACACACACACCACACACACACACCACACACACACACACACACACCTTGAAACGTATAGAAAACATGGAATTAGGGTACCTTAAATTTTTTTGGAAAGCAATACTTTCCTTACCTATGGTAATAGGGCAAGTAAAAACTCTCACAGAGAAATTTCAAGTTGAGAATCCACTCTCAATTTCATAAAAGTCTTGAAGCAAGAATAATTCATTCTTCTCTCCTGGATATAATATACGATACAATATAGATGCTAATTAATGACTTCACATCAATTGTTCAGTGTGAATTACAAACTACTCCCGACATCAGGAGTGTCAGCTTTGATCAAGCACAGCACAATCAATCTAACGTCAGAATGTGATCAGCTTCTCCACTGATCACAATCATGGTTCCAATTTTGTCCCAGGATTTAGGGGTTTCGGACATAGATGCAGGACTGTCAATCTCTCTGCGAATAATCGATCAATCTAGTCAGTACCTACTAGATAATGCTGATCAGTCATTGACACCTATTCAACCGTATTTCCATTGATTTTGAGCCTTGATAATAACTGTCTTCCAATTAATACTAAACATTAATAATGATATTCATTTATATTTTTCTGAATCAAGTCGAACGTGGATTTCAAGATCGAAATCGAGTGAATCGAATTGATTTATCTAGAATTCATGACTGTGTATCAGACCTATTTTTGAACAATTATTATCTGTCGAATAGCCATATCATCTGTATTATACTGTTCATATTTCCTGTATACAAATGATATATCGTCTGACTTCTAAAAAGGGATATTTGAAGAAAGAATACGTTCTTAAATAAAGACGATTGGACAAATCATTTTCTCTCCCCTTAACTGCATGAGTAGTGAGTATATTGAATACCGTTTACTGTATTCAATACAGTAAATCAATCGCAGTTATTATTGTTAAGAAACACAGCTTGTTCTCAACAATTATTATGGAAAAAGAGCCAAATTTTTCAGCTTGAATTGCAATCCATCGTCGTCGTCGTCTTCCTACAAGGATTAGGCAATTTGCCTGTTTCGACTTCAAACCATAGAGAAACGATAGCATAAGTAGATATCCCATGGTATAGGGCGTTTATGTCGCAACTTTTACTGTTATCCCAAGCCGATAGTTCACGTAGTTCTTTCCCATGCAGCTGTGTGACACTGGTAGTCTCTCAAATTGTGCCGTTCATACACTCTCACCCCAACAAAACAGTAAAAATTGACAATAATCGACAGTAATCGGCTTGAGATAACAGTAAAAGTTGCGACATAAATGCCCTATACCATGGGATATCTACTTACGCTATTGTTTCTCTATGTTCAAACTCACCATCACATCCATATTTGGCGAGGTCTGCCCACACTTCTCCTCCCAACAGGGTTATACAACATGACTGCCCTGGGAATCCTGTCGCTCTCCATCCTTTCAACATGATTTTTCTAGTTTTGCAATTCATATGAATTCCAATTTTACTTGGGTTTATTCAATTGATAAAGTAATTATTGAAGTCAATTGATAAGGAATGATATCGAATACGATGCAGCGAGGACCATTCGTCCGTTAAAATATCATTGAAATCAGTAAAGCTTCAAGGAGAGTTCATTTTTTTCATATAGTATTAAAATTGCGCATTTGCACCTCATATTTCCCACTCAATGTCTTATTGATCTTTGATCTTATATTTCACTCTACTTGGTGCATTTCACTCTACTTGGTCTCTACCAAATCCTCGGAGCATTAAATTGATCAGAAGTGGGAATAGAAAACGTCTGTGCTCCTCGCCAAAGTAAGAGATCAAAGTGTTCCTCCCCTAAGCTGGAAAGCCAGAGGTTCTGGTTTCGCCGCGGTAAATAAGCTGAAACCTGAGACCTTCTCAGTTTCGTCTCCTTAGTTTTGCAATCGAATTTCGCTCCTTCACTGAGCTGATTCAACCAACTCAGTTCACTTACCGTGTTTGCTCCCAAACCTCAATCATGCTAAGAAATGCAGAAGCGTGTCTGTGATTCAGTGCGCGGTATCAGTAGCGTACTAAATAAATCACTCAAATCGACAAAGAGGGTGGAAAAAATCATTGATAGGATGTGTGTAGAACTAAAGGTTGAGAAAATATTTTTCTTGAGAGAAAACCAAGGAATTTTCATATTGTTAGGTGCAATTTGAATACAGCTGTGCTTAGTGAGAGAAGTTCTGTGTATCTTTGGGTTCAGAATTTCATAAAATAACTTGATTAATTCAATATGAAGTAATAATAAAGTGTTATATTTAAATATAGTTTGGTGTTTTAATTTCTCTAAATTCAAAATGTTTAGCTCATATATATTTTTGGATGAGAATTGAACTTGAACGTTTTACAGTAGAAACATAACCTATTTTTTGGACATTTTATTAATTTATCAAAATTTGGGAATGGAATAGATTTGGGCCAAGCCTGTTGTTCCTTCCTAATCATATTTATATGATTTGTGATTCTGTCCACGAATAAATAAATAAATTCATGCAGGAAGTGAACCTATTTGAGATAGGGTGGGTGTTTGTAGAATGAAAGCTATACAAATAGTTTGTTTTGAAGAAAAAACTGAAAAATTTACATACTGCTTAGTGAAATATGTGGAAATTAAAACTATTCAAAACTACATTCCAAATTGAAATTTAATGAACTTCTTTGTTGGAGACAAAAGTAAGGAATGGAGAAAGTTAACCTATTTGAAATAGGGTAGGTGTGTGTAGAATAGGAGCTATACAAATAATCTGTCTTGAGAGAAAACTAAGGAATTCTCATGCTGCTTAGTGTAATTCATGTAAAGATTGAAACAATCCTTAATTACATTGGAAATTGAAATTGGGTGGACATCTTTGTTTGAGAACAAACCAAAGAAATTTCTTAGTGCAATTTATTTAGTTAACTTATCTGAAATCACTTTCAAATTGAAATTCAGTGAATTTTCAGTGAAAATTCAGTGCAATTCATGCAGTGAGCGAACTAATTTGAAATTGGAAAACAAAGTTATTGCTATTCAAACATATCACTAAGTCATAGTGAAATTGTAATTGAACTCCAAGCATTCCTTGAACATCAATGCTTCATATGACTATAACCAATGCTGGCAGTTGAAGATGAATCTCACTATAGGAGACTATACTGTTTCAACTTTCTTGAACTGTTAGCGTTCCTTAGTAAACATAAATGCCTCATATTCAACTAATGCTGACAGTCAATAGCGGATCTCACTGAATAAACCTGTGAGCAATCATACATCATCAAACCAAAAACAAAAGCGTAATAGTGTATTTCGCACCTAGGGCCGAAAATGAGACTTTTCCGGCTCGAAATCGACTAGAAAAGATTGAGAGCCGGAAAAACATTTTTGCCCGTGGTGTGAACGCTATTTTTCGCCACACAGAAAAATATACAATATATATATATATATATTATATATATATATATATATATATTATATATATATATATATATATATGAGAATAATTGTTCATTAAGCACTTCCGAAAGGAAAAGTGGAAGGTCATAGCTCTAGCAAATCTTAGGTAATCTGAATATCAGGAAATTGTCCAAGTATTTTAATTTTTTATTCTGATTTGTCTAAATAACCTAATATTATGTTCAATTATGTGGGAGGTTGAGTTTATACTTTTTTATTCTTTCATATGACAATAAGATGATATTATTATAAATGTTTTAATTATTGAATAATAAACACATCATCATCATCATCATCAGATGTATTCGCCTCCAGTATTCGCCTCCATTCGTCTCTGTCTTCCGCCCTCGCTTTCCAACCTCTGGCTGCAATCACTTGTGCGTCCTTGTCAACACCGTCCATCCAGCGCAGTCTCGGCCTTCCTGGTCTTCGCCTCCCTTCCATACTGTACAGCATGAGTCTCCTTGGTGGGTATGTCTCATCTGCCCGAATAAGGTGGCCAGCCCATCGCAGTCTACCAATTTTGATCATTTTGACCACATCAGGTTCACAATATACTTGGTAGAGCTCCTCCTTCTTCCTCCTCCGCCAGGTCTCATCCACTTTTATTCCACCACAGATGCTTCGCAGTACCCTCCTCTCAAAAACTTTGAGTTGGCTCTCGTCTTTTGAAATTGGAAAACAAAGGTATTACTATTCAAACATATCACTGTAGTAAAATTGAAATTAAACTCCGAGCATTCCTTGAACGGTTCGTTGCGTTTTCGGCAAGTTCCGATAAGTGTGGAACGGTAATTTGGTTTGAATTCGGTACCGAATAGAAACCGCATAGAACCGAACGTCCATTTGACTCTAATAAATTCCATCAGGTTCGAATTCGTTTCTAGCAAAGGGCTACTTTCACTCGCATTCGGTTCGGTTCGGTTCGTTTCGTTTTCGGCAAATTCCGATAAGTGTGAAACGGTGATTCGGTTTGAATTCGGTTCCGAATAGCAATCGCATAGCACCGAACGCCCCCCCGACACGAATAGGTTTTATCATATTCGAATTCGTTGCTAGGAAACCGGAAATAAAAACAAAGTATTTACAGGCGCTTGCTTTTTTTTGTTTTCATTTTAACCTGATATCATGATTATCTGTTTAAAAATCTTCCATGTTAAAATCATATGGTCAATTCATTTCTGTTAGTTCTCTGGAGCATTTTTTTCTCAATCAATAGTTTCCTAAAAAATATGAAGAAAAATTAAAACTTAGAGAGAATTTTCATTATTTAATTTTTCCATGAAAATTACATGACTTTTTATTGGAGAGAAGAGATGAACGTTATGTATCATGTGTCATATTCGAAACAAATTTCCGATTCAAAAAAAAATCACTCTGAACGTCCAAAATTAATATAATCAAAAATAAACTATTCAAATAATTTATTCACAATGTTTAATTAAATTGAAAATTTTCTTGTTCAAGAAATCACATCTTACTATTTGAACACCTGCTTTTATATTTTATTACCAGCATGAATAGTAAAAATCCAAACACAGCTGTGTTTTAGAATAAAATACCTAATTAGAACCGTACGAATTGAAACCTGATTCGTTTTTGGCAAAGAACCGAACCGAACCGAAAAGGGACCGAACCGAATGGAACCGAATGCATGTGAAGCTAGCCTAACCAATGCTGGCAGTAGAACATGAATCTCACTATAGGAAATTACACTGTTTGAACTTTGTTGAAGTGTTAGCATTCCTTGGTAAACATAAATGCCTCATATTCAACTAATGTTCACAGTTAAAAGCGGATTTAACTATATATTATATTATGAGGTAAGCACATCATCAAGCCAACAACGACCACGTTGAATCATTGACTGTTGTAAAAAACCATTATTTGATAGGATGGCAGATGCTACTCCTCTCTGGAAAGCAAGAGTTTCCTTGAAATAAGCCAGCTGTTTGACAAAGGTCTGAAGAAAGATAAGCAGCCGCTAAGATTGTTATGAACTATCGCTGCCTTTTTGGACGTGGCCGCCCCTTGCACCATAATAATTCAACAGTGACATTGCAAACTCAACCGACGCCTCTCTTCTTCTTCATTTTTCTTCTTCTTCATCTTCTTCTTCTCATTCTCATTATTCTCCTTCTTCTTCTTCTTCTTCTTCTTCTCCTTCATCTCATTCTTCTTCTTCTCTTCTTCTTCTTCTTCTTCTCCCTCTTCTTCTTCTTCTTCTTCTTCTTCTCATTCTTCTCCTTCTTCTTCTTCTCCCTCTTCTTCTTCTTCTTCTTCTTCTTCCTCATCTTCTTCTTCTTCTTCTTCTCTTTCTTCTGTTGTAAACGACCATAAGCGCAAGGACAATCCGCACAGTACAACTTCTCCTCTCCACAATGTAATCGGCTTATACTTGCCAGACCCGGTTGCATTCGTTTTCATTTCCCATTCTCACCGAATTTTCGCCTCTAATCGTCAACGTTTGTGTTCTTCAACGAAGATTTGTGATACCAGCAAAGCTCTTTTTCACGTTTCAAACGGCTTCAAGCTTTTAGATCTGACTGCTCAGTGAGTGTGGTTCAACGTGCAGCCTAAAGGTGTCCACTGACGACAGAACAAGTGTGTCGAGCATGTGTGAACGGACATGTCTTCGAACGAAAAATACATTCATGCGAAAGGCTTCGAACGAAAACAGCTGTTTGACAGCAGCGAACATAAAATTATCAACCAATAACAATAGATAAACCACTAGAAAATCACGAATCATAATGATCTATATATATATAAAAGCGAAATGGCACTCACTGACTGACTGACTCACTCACTCACTCACTCGCAGAACTAAAAATCTACCGGACCAAAAACGTTCAAATTTGGTAGGTAAGTTCAGTTGGCCCTTTAGAGGCGCACTAAGAAATCTTTTGGCAATATTTTAACTCTAAGGGTGGTTTTTAAGGGTTTAAAGTTCCTATTTTATATTCATGAGCCTTCTCTAGAATCTGTCGCAGCGAGAATATTTGATCTATTGTAGAGCATCCGGAGCGGAATCCTGTCTGATACTTCCCTACACACCTTTCTGCTAACGGTTTGAGCCTAGCAAACAGAATGTTTGAAAATACTTTGTACCCAGTGTTGAGAAGGGTTATGCCCCTATAATTCTTACATTCCATTTGATCCCCTTTTTTTGTATCGGGCAGATAAGTCCTACTGTCCAGTCCTCAGGCATCCGCTCTGTCACCCACACCTTATGGATCACTTTTTGCAGTTGTTCAGCAAGGTGATCTCCCGCATCTTTCAGAAGTTCTGCTGGGATTCCATCTTCTCCTGGTGCCTTATAATAAACACAAATAATGAAAATTTTTTGATCAGCTGTTTTAGCACACTTGAAATTTGGCCAATCTGAATGTCGACGTCAACAATGCTTGTTGTCATCGACGGGAAGTTCAGGTTAGAAGTTCTATCCTACTATGAGAATCAAATTTGGATAGTTTATAATATATATCTTATCTGTATTTCATTCATCCAAATAAAATGATAATATATTATTGCAGAATACTTAATTCAATTCTAGAAGCATGAACTGATTCCGTTTCATGAATTATTTGTAAAAACGTTCACATCAAATCAGAATCAGATGACTTCAAGGTTATTTTACAGCCCTAGGGCCGTGAAAATTTTACCGGCCTGGTCAGAAAACAATCATTTTCGGCCTCCATATGACGCACGAAAACCAGCTCATTACATCCAAGTGGGGCGAAAAATCATTGACTATTGCAGGAAACCATTATTTGATAGGATCGCTGATGCTCCTCCTCTTGGAGGAGGAGGATCGCTTGCTACTCCTTTGGAAAGCAAGAGTTTCCTTGAAATAAGCCAGCTGTTTGACAAAGGTCTGAAGAAAGATAAGCAGCTGCTAAGATTGTTATGAACTATCGCTGCCTTTTTGAACGTGGCTACGTTCCCTTGCCATAATAATTCAACAGTGACATTGCAAACTCAACCGACGCCTCTCTTCTTCTTCTTCTTCTTCTTCTCCCTCTTCTTCTTCTTCATCTTCTCCTACTTCGCCGCCTCCTCCTCCTCCTCGTCCTCTTCCTTCTTCTTCTTCTCCTTCTTCTCCCTCCTCTTCTTCTTCTTCTTCTTCTTCTTCTTCTTCTTCTCCTTCTTCTGTTGAAAACGACCACAAGCACAAGGACAATCCGCACAGTACAACTTCTCCTTTCCACAATGTAATCGGCTTATACTTGCCAGACCCGGTTTCATTCGATTTCATTTCCCATTCTCGCCGAATTCTCGCCTCTAATCGTCAACGTTTGTGTTCTTCAACGAAGATTTGTGATACCAGCAAAGCTCTTTTACACGTTTCAAACGGCTTCAAGCTTTTAGATCTGAATGCTCAGTAAGTGTGGTTTAACGTGCAGCGTAAAGGTGGCCACTGACGACAGAACAAGGTTGTCGAGCATGTGTGAACGGACATGGCTTCGAACGAAAAAGACATTCACGCGAAATGCTTCGAACGAAAACAGCTGTTTGACAGCAGCGAACATAAAATTATCAACCAATAACAATGAATAAACCACTAGAAAATCGTGAATCATAATGATTAAAAGATAATTCAGCCTCAAATAGAACAGCGAATTAAGAATAAACACCAAAACTATCGAAGATACATGAACCTGACTTTAAAAAATTTTGTTTGGAGTCTTCTACTGATTACAACATGCATGACCAGCATTTATGTGTACACACATGTTCAACATATCGTTGGTGGCTACCCTTACAAATATTCCAATCGGAAACATCAAGCTCTGTTTGATTAGTTGCTTGTTCCTTGACATTTGATTGATTGAAATAAAGTAATAAATTACTCAGAATCAAAAATTACTTCAAAAATTAAGAATAATTTTTGGATAGTAGTTCTCATCGAATTTCCATCTAGCTGTTACCCCTGTTGTCAATGTTTGCAGTAGCAGAAGTCTTCGGGGTGATTCACAGCATTTATTTAGGATTTTCGTTAAATAATAATAATGATTTAATAAATTGACTATACTCTGTGCAAATCTTATTCAGACTTGAAGAAATTTGCGGCGCAGAGAAATGGAGGGAGATCAGCCAATTGCAGTGATGAATTGCAGTGATGAATTGAGTCATAGGTGGAAGCGCAGTTGTCGATTAGAGTCAGTCGAGTCTGTGATTGCAGAGAGGAAACTTCTTAAGTTTAACATGAGCACTTGAATACTCACTGGAAATTTGAGAACGCTGGCCGGTACACAACGGTAACATAGCCGCTGTTGTATCTCTGCCGCTGTATACCTTCCCTGCTGCGCATTAGTGCTTATGTCCATCCCAAGTCGGAAGTTAATTTGAACGGACCATAGTAGTTCTGTGAACAGTAGACCTCTCGCAGCTTTAATTCTCTAATACTATCCATCACAGTAAATTCTGTCCTGTCCTATCATGTCGGCGAGATATCGTTCGATTAAAATTCTTACAAGAATCACATCGGTAGAGGAGTAGCTATTGTAAAAATCTGGTGTGGTACACTCACACAACTTTCCTTGCTCATATTTGAAACTACGATCAGACTTCTGTATATGTGTATATATAATTGTTTTCAAAGTACTTTTTCTTTGTGTGAATTGTGAAATTCGATGATTTTTTTTAGTCGTCATTTTTTTAAAGTCGTCAAAACAGCTGTTCTACAGATGAAATATCTCGACTATGTGTTCTTTTTATGAACTGCGCTACCTACCTACCTCATGCACGAGAAGGAGGTTACTATGGCCATTTTCCAAGGATGGGGTAGACCCCCCATTGGTTTCCCAGAGAGGAGACTCATGCCAGTTGATAGAGCTGATAAATAACTATACAGGGTATGAATTTGAAAGAAATCGGTCAAGTTATTATTGAGAAAACCGTGAAAAGCATGGTTTTTTAGTCATTTATCCGCCATTTTTCTCAAGAATATTACGGAGCTCCTGCAATTTTCCCAGAAATGAGACTCATGTCAGTTGATAGGGCTTATAAATAGCTATCCATGGTATAAATTTGAAGAATATCGTTAGAGCCGTTTTCGAGAAAAACGTGAAAAACATGGTTTTTTAGTAATTATCCGCTATTTTTTCCGCCATCTTGAATTGAATTATATTGAATTTCTAATTGTCGGATCCTCATGGTATAAGGACCTTAAGATTAAAATTTCAAGTCAATCGGTTAATTAGGAATGGAGTTATCATGTTCACAGACATACACATACACACACACACACACACCACACACACACACACACACACACACACACACACACACACCACACACACACACACCACACACACACACACACACACACAACACACACACACACACACACACACACACACACACCACACACACACACACCACACACACACACACACACACACCACACACACACACACACACACACACCACACACACACACACACTCACATACACACACACATACACACACACAGACCAACACCCAAAAATCATGTTTTGGACTCAGGGGACCTTGAACATATAGAAAACATGAAATTAGGGTACCTTAATTTTTTTTGGAAAGCAATACTTTCCTTACCTATGGTAATAGGGCAAGGAAAGTAAAAGCAATATTTAGCCTGCTCCCAATAGACGGTACAACATTATGAACCATTTTACCAGCATTCAGAATCCCGAAAGCCCTCTAGATTGGCATGATATCTGATCGGCTTCATTGGAGTAATAACCCAGTTAAACTGCGATTAGAGGCTCATAACAGAGGCTTAAGTCATTGTGAAACAATGATCATCTCCTATGAAACTCCAGTTCCAAGAAGCAGTCTCAATTGATAGAGTTAATTAACGATGGAGCCTCTGAAAGCCAAGCAATCTTGTGATGACAGACTCTGCGACTAGACTTTAACCGTTCAATCCTCTTAATTGATAACCACTGGAGCAGCAGGTCTCAAGGTCCAATCTTGAGGAATATTCACAATATTGACAGCTGAGGTTCGATCATAATTGCATTACTACTATTTGAGCACCGATTTTGTTTCATTGCTCCACTAATGGATTCGTATTATTCAAGTAATTGGAGAATCGTTAATGAAATTTACAATCGTGGATATTGAATGAAAAAGACTAAGAAATTGTCAAAAACCACAGATTTATTGATACTTGGAAAGACCGGTTTCGGTTATCTGATAAACATATAAGACCGGTTTCGGTTATCTGATAAACATATCAGAGTTTATTAGAGATTGACAATTGTGTAATAACCGAAACCGGTCTTTCTAAGTATCAATAAATCTGTGGTTTTTGACAATTTCTTAGTCTTCTTCATTCAATATGAATAATTACCACAATATCAACTTCTCAACTACACAAAAATCGTGGATATTTCTAAACGAGGGAATTCCACGCGACTATTCTGACAAATAACACAGTATTTCTCACAGTGATTTCTCATATTCTACTGAGAATATGATTTTTGTATGGTTTTTGTATTATTTACTGATAATTTTTTCAATATTGTTCAAACATTTCAATGTAAAAATAACACCTTCACTACTAAGGCTCGTATGCAGATACCACGTTTAAACGTAGAATAATGTCAGCTGTTCGTTTGAACTCCGTATGAAATACATTATAATAAATGCAACCATATCTACCATTAGTATAAACATGGTTTAGCGAAGTACAGTAGTGTTAGAATATGGCCCTAAGTACTTGATGTAAATTATCAGCCCCCAAGTACAAGGTGTGGGGTGTTTAAAACACCCCAAATATATTTCCACCTTTATCATCACAAATGCATTTTGAACTTTATCCTTTTTATATTCAACAATCATAATTAATTATCATAGAAAAATCATAGTAGACTCTGTTCAAGTGGATAAGAAGGTATAGAGAAGAAATTTACAAATTCATTGAGAATGAGCATCCTTTTTATATTTCCTATGAAAATTATTGTATTACATTAGAATGCTGGAAATTCCTATTATTCTGGTTCAATAATACCATTGTTTCTATTATGCTATAGTCCTCTGAAACTCTTCATCAACTAATCAAATTCCTACTCTTAAGTCAAGTCAAAGAAGTGGCGTTTGTTACTTCAACTCCGCCTAAAACACTATCTGTGTGTAAGTGAAGAAATCTATCTATTGCAAGATGTTTATACAATGATAGTCTTCAGGATATAAAAATTGAGAGTTGAGCATTGAAAGTGTAGTACTATTCAATTAATTGTTCTGGAATCAATTTTTACGCTTCATTCACATTAGCCGAAAATGTATTTTCAAATTATAAAAACAAGCACGAAAAAAGTCAAATTTTTGAACGTCATTTGTTGGATGGAAATATCAATTGTGAAAAAGTGTCTAACAGAATCCTCAGGGATTAAACTGTCATTTGATTGCGAATAAACTTGTCGAACTGAAGGTGGATGATTGGGCTGCACTCCACCTAATCCGATTTCGCAGGCGAGATATGCCATAACTTCCAACTCGGGCGTTCGAACTGCAAACTGAACTCCACTACAGCTGAGAGCTCGAATTCGAAGAGCTCGCCAACTTTCAGCTCAATGGTCGGGCGATTGTAATTATGTTGTTTCAATCGGGCGCATTATGTAGACCGGGGAAATTCGACTAGCGCTTGAACCTCTGCTATCAATCAGTGTGAACTGTTCAACTCATTGTCTGGTTGCAACAAGTACAGAGAGGGATGAAGATAGGGAGTACATAGGGATGAAGAGAGAGAGATACATGGATTTTCTCCTCCATTTGGCAGGCCTCATTGATGGTGCTCACTGTCCAGTTGGTGCATGTGCTAAGTTTGGAGCAGAAGCGGTGGTTCACCAATCATCGGTCATGCGAACTGCTCAAAGCATTCGCATTGCCCTTTGTGCCCCGAAATCACCACCGTTGTTCACCCTTCATTTGTAAACTTCCGCAATTCAAGCTGGTTGCAGTGGTTGCAAGCAATTGAAACAAGATTTTTGAGCAAACATTGTGAGTTCTATGCTTCAATTATCATGTTGTGTACTCTTAGAACTGTTATTATTCATACATTAGTTGTTGTACTAAACTGTTATTATTCATACATTACTTGTTGTACTAAACTGTTATTATTCATACATTAGTTGTTGTACTAAACTGTTATTATTCATACATTAGGCTAGTTGTTGTACTAAACTGTTATTATTCATACATTAGTTGTTGTACACATAATCTACATAATGGAGGTTTTCCCATAGCCTCCAGTACGTTCCCTAACTGATTTTGAGGTTGGTTCTCCGTGACAATCAGCCGTATTGGCTGTGAATTTTTTGTCTTTGCAGCTTCAGTATAATAAGATTCATAACAGATTCAATGAATCAGTGTCAATCATTTATGAAATTATTTTTTCGATTGAATTTACTTCTGAATAGTATAAATAAATAAATAAATAAATAAATATCCCTTTTATTGCTTTGTTCAGGTTCATTACAAAATTTCAAATAAAACTATATAACATTATAAAATTAATTACAGTATTAAGCAATAATCAGCAGCTGCTGGGGAATATCCTTTTGTGATAGGATATTGTTGAGTACATCAATTTTAAGTCCATATAAAAATAAATTTTCAACCAAAGCGAGTGTGTCAATCCTTGTACAGCCATACTTCCTTGTATACATTCTTCATTCTCTCCCATTCCTTTCTCTCTCTTGCAACTCTCTGCCACGTCGCTCCACCGCATACTTTTCTGAACTCCTCGTCCCATCCATACGAAGGCCTTCCTCTACTTCTTCTCAAATTACGTGGGTACCATTCCAGTATTCTTTTCGTCCATCTTTCGTCCGTTGTCCTTGCGATATGTCCAGCCCAATTCCATTTTCTCTCTATTATCGTCTTGCCTACATCTTCAATTTTTGTTTCATTCCTAATCCATAATTTTGATTTTATGAAAAAGGTAGCTCTTTCTTTGTAGTTATAATGAGCTTTTAAAATCGTTTCGTCTTATTCTCAAGTTTTCATTACCATAATAATTCTTTCTTTCTTCAAGCTATCAAGAAACGTCAAAAACAGTACTGAACGGCACAATGAGACTTGAAGTAAGGTAATTTGAGCACCGCATTCACTTTCGCCGGCTATAATTTGTTGGCTAGTAACTAGAAATACTGAAAAATCCTGTACTTTGAATGCAATTGCTGAGGTGGATGAAAATTCGTGAAACTGGCTCTTGAAATAGAATACGTATGCAAATCAGATAGAATTGAGGCTGCAAATTGGAATTCTATGTAAATGAAAGCAACAGATCACAGAATTAAAGGCTGAATTATACCAGACTTTGCACTTGCAAACCACAAGTAATATTAAATAGTGAACATTCATTCGTGTATTCCGTGAAATCGATATTCTAATTCTAATTTCAGTTAGTCTATCCTCTAACTATAACCTGGCTTTGTTCTGACAGAATTTGATAATTACTTTAAAAGAGTGGATTCAATCAAATCAAATTCCCTTCTCAGTTATTATAGTTATTGCGATGAAAATTACCAGCATTTTAATGAAAAACAATTCACTACTAGCTCAAACCGAAGAGATACATTCAGCAAGTTGTAGTTGATTTCTCATAGTTTTATCGTACCATCGAATCTGACCTTCAATTTTCTCTATACTAACTTACTCTTACACCTCAGCTCTACAGGTCGCTACAGCCCTTGGCCTCCCTCATAAAGCCTCTCCATCTCTCCAAATCCACAGCCTAGCTTTTCCAGTTGCGAACTCCAAACGTTCTCAAATCCTGTTCCACATCATCTGTTCATCTATTCCTTGGCCTTCCTTTTCTTCTTCTATTCTATATTCTCTTCTATTGTATATTCTCTTTTTCTATTGTATATTCTCTATGTCCTCTATACCGATACCAATAATCGTCTATCTTTGTGTTTGTAGTTGTTTCCCATATAATCGTGATTGCTGCGTTTTTGAAATTGTATATTTTCTAATAACAAAGATCAATTTTTTATTGTTTGAGATGGAATATAATGAGGGTACTAGTAATTATTTGTGATTGAGCATCCTAGTAGTCCTATCAAAATACGTGATTGTAGATATCCTATTCTCACTCTTCATTTCTAACTTTTTTTGGTAGTTACTGTTTGTAAGTTTACTGATAATAATTTCAACGGTGTCTCATGCCTGTTATTTTATTCATTATACATTTATTTATTTACATACAATAATCATTGTCAACTATGAATGATTGGGAAAGGAACAACAGGCTTGAAGCCCAAAACTGTTCCTTTCCCAAATTTAGATAGAAATTGTCCAGAAATAGGTTTCTGTATGTTTACACTTTATTATGTGAATGCTCTGTCTAATGTGGGCGTGTCTTGTCTCAGCCAATAACAGAGCCATTGATCATACAGTTTCATTCACATTGATGTTGGCAAAGCTATCAGTTCTTCAGAGATTTCATTGAAATCAGCAATGGTGTAACAATTGAAACTACAGGTTCAATTGGTTTCCATCCAATTAAGATTTCTCACCACAACTATCATCTAAACAACTCAAATAATGTATCAAATTACCACATGATTGGTTCTACTTATACCGTCATGTAATCTTCCATTAAGATGAAAGAAACAATATTTTTTAACAAACATGAGTTTACATAAGACGATTGACTGCATATCGCTGTGGCTCAAAAATAAAAAAATCGTGTGTTCACATCGCAATTCAGGATGAGAAAACCCTCATCATCTTCAATATAAATTATCGATTACAAGATATTCCATTCCTCTCAAGGTGAGTATAGTCTTTAGCGCTAAAAATAATAATTATAATATCGTGTGACCTGGCTGGCTCAGGTCTGGTGTCAGAGTTTTCAGGTCGCAACTGATCAATTTCAGGGCCTCTGACATGACCTAACGACTGCTTTTTAGGCAGCCAGGATCGACGGCTTAACGTGTCCATCCGAAACACGGGAGTGGCCCGAGAAAAATATCTTGCCCGGGCTGGGATTTGAACTTGAGCGCTACAAACACACGCATTTCACTTTTCATCAGCTAATGCTACACTTCTGCACTGTTCCTGTACAAATACAGATATAATCAGCTGATAAAAGTGAAATGGACGTGTTTGTGGCGCTCAAGTCTGTACACAGCTCTTGAGTACAAATCAATTACGTTTGAAAAGTTTCAAAGCACATCTGAAATAGCTATTCACTGAGGATCCTACTTTCCTATGGAGAACTATTCCGTATTCATACTGAATCCAGGGGAAACACAATTACTCATACCCATCCGTAAGTGCGAGTTTGATCTGCCATCTAGATAGTTCAGTGGCTGTCGCTCCAAGTAGCATGCAATGAATTAAGTGGAATTAGACTGCGGTAGTGTTTGAGCAGAGGGTGTCTACCCACTTCGCCTCTCTGCCTCTATAAAGGCAATAATTTACACGGATGGATCCAAGCGGTAGTAGTTGCCTTGCCAGCCTGCTATGCTGAGATTCACTACAATCTGTCAGCATTGGTCAAATGGGGTACATCAAGGTTGTATACCAGGAATACTGACAGTTCCAATGAGTCTCACTACAGCAATTCACTTAAAACGGTCAGTATTTCTCGAACGAGAAGCATTGAGGTTATATACAAGAATTGCTGTCAGTTTGAAGTGGACCTCACTACAGGAATTCACTTGAAATTGTCAGCCTTTGTCGAATGGGAAGCGTTAAGGCTCCAATCAAGAAATTCTGTCAGTTTCGAGTAAGTCACACCAAAGCTAGTCCTAGCCCTCTTGCCCCGAGCTGGACACATTAATCGATCCCATAATACAACTGCAATGCCTGTCCGTCCTTCCACCATCAACTTGTTTTCAGAGAACAGCTGGTGAATTACTAGCTTGTTAATCATCATAATCACTGCTAAGTGGCGAATAATAATTGTGTAGTTTGAATTTGATTGACAATTTGTAGTAAGGAATACAGTTTCGTGTAGTTAAGTCATACCAAAGCTAGTCCTAGCCCTCTTGCCCCGAGCTGGACACATTAATCGATCCCATAATACAACTGCAATGCCTGTCTGTTCCTCCATCAACTTGTTTTCAGAGAACAGCTGGTGAATTACTAGCTTGTTAATCATCATAATCACTGCTAAGTGGCGAATAATTATTGTGTAGTTTGAATTTGATTGACAATTTGTAGTAAGGAATACAGTTTCGTGTAGTTAAGTCATACCAAAGCTAGTCGTAGCCCTCTTGCCCCGAGCTGGACACATTAATCGATCCCATAATACAACTGCAATGCCTGTCCGTCCTTCCTCCATCAACTTGTTTTCAGAGAGCAGCTGGTGAATTACTAGCTTGTTAATCATCATAATCACTGCTAAGTGGCGAATAATTAAATTGTGTAGTTTGGATTTAATTGAAAACTTGTAGCAAGGGATATAGAATACATTCATTCCCGATTTCTTGGCTTGTAGTTAGTTAAAGTAGTAGAGGGAGGATTATTGATTGAAACTATTGTAGTTGAGTATTTTGAAGAACTTCTGTTGGGAGTAGGGATGTCAATCCCGGGATCCCGGGATCCCTAATCCCAGGATCCCGGTTCATTTTTGATACCTAACAATCCCGGGATTTCTCAGCGTCAATCCCGGGATTTTCGGGATTAGAAAACCTGAAATTGCGAATCGATTTTTCCAAAAACAATCCAATATAGAATTCATTTACGGTGATGAATATGAGTTTTGCATGACTAATTTATTGTTCTAAGTGTTTGACTGAATTATTCTACAGGCACAGTCTACACTTTTATTTACATAATATACTGTACTCTGTACTGGCTGAATAGAATTCGCATTATCGGTTCGCATCATTCGCAGAATGGTTGTTGATCGGTTGTAATGCCTCTATGTTTTTTCTGTTTTCACAGCACCACAATTACCAGTCTAGACCAGTTAGTATAGAATGTAATTCTTCAAGAATTCTATTCTATATTAAAAATTCTATTCTCTATTACATTCTATATTCACTGGAATAGACGGGGCAATATTTTCAATAGTGCTGATGTCATGTCTTTGAAATGCACTCAGAACTTGAAAAAGATTTCAGAAACCAGAAATAAACAAGCACCATCTATTCACTCTCTATCTAATTATTCCTCATATCTTCTCTTTCTCTATCATACGTAGAATATTCAGTTAAAGTAAATATAGTTGGTTCTACAAACTTTCATTTAGTAGTGGTTCAACTTTTAAAAAAAGTTACTCCTTATCTTGAAAAACATTTATAGGGAGAGAATGTTCAATTTTAATAGTATTCCTAAGTATTTTCCCATTTCAATAATATCCTCTCCCTCTATAATAAGCCCTTTTTCATCTCCACACACTGTTACTGAACATGTAATTGAGGAGAAACAATTAGCTAAAAGTGCATGAAACTGATTTTTGCCAATCCCGGGATCAGTCCCGGGATCCCGGGATTAATATTGGATAATCCCGCAATACCGGGATCGGAACTCCGTCCCGGGATTGACATCCCTAGTTGGGAGTCTCGAGAATCAAGGTTAGCAGAAATCAGAAATGTTATTTTCATGATAAGAGATTAAGGCGGGATGCACACCGGAGAAACGCGTTTCGTGAAAAAAGTTTCAGGAAACGTGAAACGAAAGTTGCTCGCAATCGACTGATAAGATTAAGCAGGGAACGTTTCTTTTGTATGCATGCGCGAGTGAAACGGATTGCATGAAACAAGTTTCATGAAAGAAATGCGTTTCTCCGGTGTGCATCCCGCCATACAGTGTTTCAATACTCGTATATTCCAATATTTCTCATTTTAGGACATTATTCAGTTTTAGATCTGTCAAATACGCTTTGATATTTGACTGACACTAAATGTTGATGAATGCCCGACAATAGAATCTAAACACTCAACATTTTTAAGTTGTATCAATTTGTTGATGATCTCACTTGGTGCAGCCTGACATGATATAGAGGACCTGGCACTGAATCTAGCATGTCAACCCGAGAAAAATTGTCGAATCTCTTTGTAAAGTTAATTTCTCTTTTGGAAGATCATTTTTATAGTGATTTTTTTCTTATTTTCCTAGTAGAAAATGGTTCTCTACCATTTATTCACGATCTAATCCACGATTTAACTCCCGAAAACCTCCATTATTCTGACAGCAAGCTTTCTGTTTCAGTATCTAAAATACATGGACTGTGGACGCTTCATGTGAGGAAGAACGACTCTGCCGAGAAGAGATTTCTGTAATATAATTGTCGCAGAATTCCATAAAACATGAATTTCTCTTCAGGCGAGAGTTAACAATCCCTTTCAAGCAGTGACCAACATTATGTTTGAGAATTCACTTCAGGTAAGCAAGCTTACTGCGACTCACACATATCCACTCTCTCACAACCTTAATCTTTTCTCCTTCTCTCTCTCTCCCACTCAATCTCTCTCTCTTTCTTTCTTACTCTCTCTTTCTCATTATCTCTCTTGTGCGTGGGTGTGGTGAGTGGTTGGAGATATGGCGAAAGGTAAGTTGAGGTAGGCGAATGAGTAATTAAAGGGAGACCGAGGTCGGATAGTTGTTGGTATTTCGTCGTTTCCGACATTTTCGTCGGCTAATAAAGGTCCTGAATAATAAAGTCTTTCTCAATAGTTAATAAGCTCTGAAACACGTTTCTCTCCGCATTTTCCCTGGCGGCTGTCTCCCGACCGCACTCACAATCGTCTTCTCACTCACTCGCTCTCTCACTCACTCACTCTCTCTCACTTTCTCCCTCACAAACGCACTTCAACAACCCTCAACCATAATATTGAACAAAGACAGAACGAGAGAAAGGTGACGTGGAAGAGATTGAACCAAGCTCTCTCTCTTTCTCTCCCTCACGAACACACTTCTACCAACCCTCAACCATAATATTGAACAAAGACAGAACAAGAGAGAGGTGAAGTGGAAGAGATTGAACCAAGCTCACACTAGAATGATAACAAAGCTTCGGCTCGTCTTTTAAAATTGCACTGCTTCTGCAGTGAAAACGTTTTAAAAATAATAATCTCAGAAAATGATCATTCAATTACCACGCTTCATTTCACTCCGCCTTTGAAAACTGTCTGGGTTATCCACAAGTGGGAAGATACAACTGGAATAACTTTTCTCCAAGAAAAACATTCATGAGATCTTCGGGAAGAAAGCTGAATTAAGATAATAATGTGAATAGGAATTGAACACTCAGTATTCAGTGCTATGGAAATTAATCAAGGAGACTACAAACCAAGCAAATTATTTCTGAACTGGACGGATTTAATGACATAATGTGAACTCTATCTCTAGCTACATGAATTTTTGAGGATAATTTACAGAGATATCTTTTTCAAGACGTTCTCACAGGAAATTGGAGAAATGTTGGCTCTTTGCATGAAGTTTTGACTGCTTTTAAAAACACTTTGCCCAATCCTAATGTATAGTGTTCTAATCAAACTGAAAGTGATTCTGAATTTTTTGAGTCAATTTGATGATTATATTCTTTTACACTACTAAAATTGAACAAATATCTTCAGGATATGATTCTGATATATTATCTTAATTTACACAAATATTTATTATTCATAAACATCAATATTAACACTTATTCACATTCTAAGGGTAAGAACAGAACGGTCAGGTTGATATGGAGATTTCAGCTCTCTATCGACCTTCTTTATCTATATCTATTACAATATAGTATCTATACATATTAGCTATTACAATATTCATATATTATCAATATATATATCTATATCAATGACCCCAAAATGTTTCATCATTTCACAGCTATCCAATTGCTAAAATCTTCACTGCGACTTTACTTGTTCTGTTCACACCTTCACATTCAACAAACTAGAGAAAGGAAGGTGTGGTTCCATCTGCAGGTATTTCGAGGTTGCTTATCTTCACGAACCAAGGGAAATGTTATTGTCCGATTCTCAGTAAATATGATGGGAGAAAGAATAACATTTCTGTGCCAATTGCGATATGTTTATCATTATCAAATCAAATCAGAGGAGACAGCATTTGAATTAGTAATTTATTTTTTCGTAGAATTTCAATTCGTATTCGACTGACTCAATCAAAATTTGATTACAACGTTATTCACAAATGAAACCACTTTTTACTGATTGCAATTCTGGTTAACATAAATTAGCATGGATGCTTACATTCAATTAATTTAGAAGCTTCAATAAGAGAGGCTTTCGCTGTAATAATGCATTCGTTATGGTGTCACGTCCCAGAGCTATGACATCCGAAATGTACGACCTTTATTCGGATAAATTTTCAATTAAAATTTTGATTCATGACATGAATCAAATTCCGATTCAACTGTGCATCACACTGTTATAATGGTATCCAATTCAGTGGGTCTCCCAATACGATTATTAACATCAAAGTGTTTGATCTATTTTCTTGTATAATGATTTCGAATGAAATTCATGACATTGATAGTGGTCCTTGCATAACGGAACAACTTGCATTCACATTAATCCGAAACATAGTACGAAAGCTGGATGTTATTCTATTTTGAAAAGTAACTATCATACTCAATTGTAGGCTATGATTGATCGTATGGAGGTTTTGTACTTTGTTGAATACAATTCAGAATCGAATTAGAGATCCTTTACGAATATAAAATTAATAGGAATAGTTTGAGCCCACATAATACCACTGTCTGGTGTCTGCGGTACCACAGAAACAGTTCTGTGGATTTTTCAGTTTATGTGCCTTATCTGTAGCGGTACCTACTCTGGAGACAAGTACAGTGACTTCACCACACTCAACAAGTGCATTCTAAGGGAGGCAAGGTTCCACCTAAGGCATAGAGATAGAGAAAGGATAATTGAAACCTATGTCTCTCTCATAGCACTACAAGAGTAAAGAAATTTTACTCCTCATATGCTGAACAGACTCTTCAAAAATTACAGCTAATATTTAAAAATATACCGCAAACATGACCAAGTTCTTCAAACAATGACAGATTAGTCATTCTTCTATCATTGGGGATTCTTCTATTATTCGTTTTGCAATAAATCAACATCTAAGGAACCAAATAGATTTTTTCAGTGGTATATTACTATATTATTTCATTTTATTTATTCATAGACAATAGATACAATGCAGGTAAAAACAACAGGCATTCGCCCAAAACTGCTTTAAACCTTAATTTGGGAAACACAGTCTAGACGTTATGTAAATGATAACTTAGATACAGCTATTGATTGCTACAGTGTTCCAATGATGTAAACACTCAATATATGCAAATGCTATTTCACACACTTCACAAGTGATTAATGTGTGAAAAATTTGCAATCAAATCAACTGTCAGTGGGAAGATTATTCACTATAAATGAGTTATTCATATACGATTCAAAATTATCACTTTATCAAATTATCACTTCAATTGTCAAATTAATTAGAGATCGTGATCAATTCAATTTCTACAATCTAACACAGAAAATTTCACTCTATTCTGTTGACTTCTGAACCCAATTGAAAAGCTCTAGAAATAGGAACCTTAGAAATGCACCACGTAAAGTTAATATCTCCTTTATTGATTCTAGATGAGTGCGTGGGAAAAATAAAATCCCCAGCGAATTGAAATGACATGTTAATTCATAATAATTTCAATCTTAAGAGAGTCCTGTCAAATAGGAAAGCTCCACTATTAAACAGAAAATGTAACGATGCAGACGTTGACTGCAAATATTTGCAATTCTGTAACCGCAATTGGCCGCTAAGCTGCACCAATTGGAAAAGCAGAGTACGATTTAATTAATTGTCGTCATCTCCGTCTTTCCCGCCCTCTCCAGCAAATGAAATGGACTTTCCAAGTGTGTTTACACTTGAAGCGGCAATCGACCTACTTGAATGCTTCACTTCACTCTCTCTTCCCCACTTCTCAAATTAGCTCTTTTCTCTAACTTATCTCTTCATACGACGGGAACTTCAAGATGCAAGTTGGGCTTAGAGAGCTATAGTCAATGTAATTGCATGCATGTGTCGTGCAGGATCATGCAAATCTTGAGATGAGATGCTCCACTGATAACTTTGACCAACTTCATTAATAGGCATGAGGCTATCGAAATTCATAACAGAGGCTTTGATTGATCAGGATTTCAATCTGGTCCTGAACACAACACAAGGGCTGTTTGTAACATGGAATTGAGTGATTATCACGCGTATGTATATACTAGTATATAGTATCTATATACTAGTGTATAGTATCTATATACTAGTGTATAGTATCTATATACTATGAGGCTTTGAAGGGGTGAGTATGAAGAACAAAGAGAATAAAACTTGGTTTACTACTTAAATACTCTACAAGACGATTTCATACATTCAAAGACATATTATTCATTCAACTTTGTTAATTGTAAAAATTATTAGATCAATCTCTAAATTTATTGCGGAATGGAGCTGACGCTAAAGATCAGTAATGATTAAACGTATGTGGATTCTATTTCTAGTATTCTTAGCAACCCAGACATGATTTCGATAACACCTTTGGTGGATTTTTGTTTGTTTTCTCCAATAAAAAGTAATTCAATTTTAACTAACTACTAATACAGATACAACTATTTTCTTGTCTGTGCTACTAACTAGGAAGTTATTGCAGAGCTTAAAATGCAATCCTGCAATGAAACCTGAAGACAGCTATGGATTTTGAAGACTTTCCATTTTTCCATTTCACTCTGCTTGAAACCTCTGTGTACTAATAAACGCCTTCAAGTGCCTTTTCAATGAGGGATAACCATACTGAGATCCTGTCAATAGATCTCTGGTCCACAAACATTACTTACTTATCAATGCGAATTGATTTTAGACTTTCTCTTACCGTTCACAATAATGAAGTAGAATCAATATCTTAGTTATCAAGAGTTGAGGGACTCCCCACCAACGAAAGCCATACGGATTTACTTAGTTATCAATAAACCATTTTCATAACTATCTCTCATGAACTTGCAGATAATTAGATCAATAAGATCCGATGGATGAGATTAGTGTTTAAAACAGATAATGAACTGTTATTTCTGGCAGTTATTTCCAGAATTTTAAACCTAAAGAAGCTTTATTGATTTTGATATAATAAGTCAAGAAACAATATTCCTTGAATCTGCTTTATCACATTTTAATCTCAACCTTAGTTGTGTCATTATGTTAGGTCATGTCAAAGGCCCTGAAATTGATTAGTTGCTACCTGCAAAACTGTGACACCAGACCTGAGCCAGCCAGGTCACTCGATATCATTATTACTATTATAATTATCTCAACCTTTCCTCTACTCTCTTGTCCCGTTTCATTCTTGCTGAGGTGTCCATTCTTCCATTGCTCAGTATGAGTTTAGGAGTGGCTTCCTAGGGGAAGCATGGAATTGATATTGTTTGCCATGAAAAACACAGGAATGCATGGTGTCTTATATTTTCGTTGCTCAGTCTCATTTGAAAGCTGGAAAGACTCATAAATTCTTCAATTTTCTTCTCTCATATGCACACCTCTTCTCTCAGTCTCAGCCTCTCTGTCTCAGTACACTTCCATTTCCGATCATCTCTCCAATAATATTCATTCTCTCTTTACATATTTATTTATTTATTTATCCATACAATAACAAATCATAATGAATATGATCGGGATAGAACAACAGGCATAGCCCAAAACTATTCTGTTCCCAAATTTTGATAAATAATATAATGTATATACATAATATATAGTGTATATATAAAATATATTGCATACAAGTGAACCATTTCAGGAACAAATGGAATATCGGCTTTGTCTCATCTCATATATTTATCCAATGGGATAGGAGAATCTTAGCTGGGAGAAAAGAAAATACTAGATTTTCTCCCCTTATTGCGTTTCGTTCTTCACCTCATATCCCTTTCATGAAATTACCCACATTCATTATTATCTCTAGATGATGATTTTTCTAGTAGATTTAGATAATTCCTCAGTATTATGATCAATTGGTACCGTATTCATATAGAATATTTCAATTTCTATTACAGGACTTCAAGCTGGAAGTGAACAAGTCCCTTAAAATAAACTCAATACCGTACATAACAATGTATTCTATGACCTTGGTAATTCAAGAATTCATATCCCTCTCATGAAATTACCAACATACATTATTATCTCTAGATGATTATTTTTCTAGTAGATTTTGATAATTCCTCAGTATTACGATTAATTGGTACCGTATTTATATCTTCTTCTACTTCTAGTGCGTCTCCTATCGGAGGTCCGCTATCAGCACAGCAATCCGGATCTTATTCACTGCCGCTCGAAACAAGACTGCTGCTGCAGTCAAACCAATCCCTCAAATTTTTAAGCCAGGAAACACGTCGCCTTCCAACACTCCTTTTTCCGCTGATTTTTCCTTGCGTATTATTTTATATAGAATATTTCAATTTCTATTACTGGACTTCAAGCTGGACGTAAACAAGTTCCTTAAAATAAACTCAGTACCGTACATACCAATGTATTTAATGACCTTGGTAAATCAAGAATTGTCTTAGATAGCATGTTTTCGTTACCTTTCAGCAACTAAAAAAGTTGTTATGATTGGTTATACAAATCAAGCTTGGCTAACACAAAACATTTGTGAATGAATCTCTCAGTGGAAGTAGCTAACTAAATTACTGACATGTTTGAAATTATAATCCACATGAAAAAGATCGTGATCTGAAGAACTGAATGGGAGAAAAACTGGCTCACTGGCAAGAGTTTTCATGGCTTATATTTTCATGAAATTATAGTTTTTGGGTTTTTAACTTTTTGATTATCTATTTCTAAATAATTAGAGTATTCTATTCTAATTCTATCTCTCAAGCAGCAAGATGCTTTGTTATGAAGTCAAGTAGTATTGATCTGCAGGAGGTGAGTGAGAGTGAGACAAAAGTAGACGAATTTCGCTGCCTGAATTCATATTTATTCCCAATATCAACTGGAATCAACCCTTCGAACATGTTCCGATATTTCCCCATAATATTTTCATTCCGAACGTGGTAGCTTACACAACGCACTGACGCCGTAAATGCCTGCCTGCTCGGGAGAGTTGAATATTCGCGGAAGTGAAAAATGTGTAACAATAACAGCCGAATCAATAACAATCAAATAATTGAAATGAAGCCTTTCAAAATTATTGGAAATTCGTTACTTATTGATTCAGCAACGGCTGTTGCTTAGTTTCTGGTTGCCTGGTTACACTTTCTATGGACTTTTGGGTAACGATGTTAATTACTGTATTTTCAACTTCGATTGCTGTTTATCTTCTACTGAAACAGCCTTAATGCGTTGTAACTGTAATATTGAGAGTCTCAATAACTGTTTATTGAGAGGTTGGAATTGTAGTTTTTTGTGCCTTTCTTTCAGGTTGTTGAACTGATCAAAATTAAACTGAATTTCTCCAATATGAGCTCTAGTGAACCTTGTTTTCGATTGTTAAAGAATTTATTCATGCACAAAGTAAGCACCTAAATTTTGTGTTGCCATAAAATATTTGATAACTTGCTTCTTATCCATCCAAATTATTGCAGTCTTCTAGCATTTCCATAGTACTGGCTTGGATTTCGTAATGAAATTATTGCGAACGTATTTAGAAATGTTTTTGAACCGTGCGACCCCACGACGTTTTCTTGAAAATTGGAAAATTTGAGTGGAAGAGCGGCAGTTCTAATCGAGTCATCACTGCGAGAAGATGTAGTCGCAGAACAAGTCTCGGTCTCTAATTTAGGCTTCGGTCCAATTAGATGAGAAATCTCCTTATTATTATTATTGTATATAATTAAAAAGTATGTAGTCTGGAAAATGATAGTTAAAATTTAAACGTGAGTGATTGTGAGTGCCGATTTATTTGTTGAATTTTCGATTCCATGGTGAGTGCCAAAATTATTTTATTAAGCTCGAATAGATTGACCAGATAAATTTACCGAGGCACCAAATTTCTTGTAGAGTGAGTTAGAAAATTCTTGTCTAAATAATTATTATGAATCATTGCGATAAAGTATCAAATTGAGAGATATTAAATATTATTTGGGATTATATTTTTAATGTTGTAATTTTGAAACAAGTAATTGAATAGATAACCGAATTAAATAATAATAATAGAATTAAATTGAGAGATATTAGATACTATTTGGGATTATATTTTCAATGTTGTGATTTTGAAACAAGTAATTGAATAGATAACCGGATGGTTTACAGTGAAGATTATGATTGAATGTAACAGAATTTCAAAGATGACCGATTATTTTATGTTTGAATACATCTAATAAATTAATGTCAGTAGCATTTCAAAAAAATCTTTTATTTGACATTCCTGGCTCGTGATAACTTACTTAGTTGCTAAAACAGGTGTTGTTAATAGTGAAGATCTTGGCATTTGCATGAACGAATCCATCCAAAGCTCCCAACCGTGGATTCAAATAATTTAAACAGGTTAATAGTTGAGTGGAGATTTTAAAAGCAATTGTTATATATTTTTCCTAGTTACAAAATGGGCTTGTATAATAAATCTCCATTGACTTCCCTTCGTTACAAATGATGACAGATGAGGTAGTGTATAGATACCTCCACCCGTTACAATGATGTCAGGTGTGAGGTAGTGTTATTAATATCTCCACTGGTTACAATGGTGTCAGATTTAGGGTAGTCTTATAGATACCTACACCATTACATAACAAACACATTTTTCGTCTACCAACTGGTGACAGTTTTATTTCTGCGTATAGCGCATTCTGAATGATAGTTGAACCAATCTTGAAATCACTGTGAGCTCAATAAATGATTAACAATACACTATGTAATGTTCGACTGTTACATTGGACAGCAACAATAAATCGTTTCAATAATTCAATATGGGTTTCAGAATAGAAGTGTTTCTATCAAATCACCACCGATACACAATAGTAATAGTCAAAGAGTTTCTATTGAATTACCACCGATATAGAATAGTTATAGACCTGATAGTGATAATCTCTATCACTTAGACTATTAAATTCCAAGAATCTAATTTCAAACTATGGCAGCTCATTGAAACCTGATGAAGAATACAATAATGTGGATGAATTCAATAATAAGGTTTGAATTTTGGATTATTTACAAATGTTCAGATACAGAATAGGTAGTAATTTACATAATTTTCTTCTAGAATCTTCCAGATTGATGCCCTGGATTAATTCAAGCCGTTTAAAAGTTCTCAAATTCAAATTCAAATTTTATTCAATCCAATTCACAATATTTACAAATTATGAGAAAAAATAATACAGCTTAACAATATTAGAGTAATAAGTTAATATTTTATAAAGTACATAAAAGTCTAATTTATTAAATAATAATATCAGACAAGAATTCGAACATGCTAAACCAGGACTAATTTGTGAATTTGGATAGAAAAATACTACTTGCTGAGAGTACAAAACTCTACGTCTGCGAGCAGGAATGAATATCTGATAATTTATGAATTTATAGAGAAGTAGAAAAATATAAAAAGAAGAAAGAAAGAAAAATTAGCAACCAATCACTCACACATTCACACTAACCATGCTCACTCTCCAATTCCAGCTCATTTAGCCAATGCATAGCCACCATTATCAGAGTATTTTAACTAAGAAACCTCATTGAATAAGGTCTCTAGATAGTCAGGCATAAGACCTCTAAGCCATCCAAGAACTTTTGTTTCAAAAACAAGTCGATTTTGTGTTCTCTTAATTTCAAGAGGAATATTGTTGAAAAACTTAGGGCCGAGAAATACAAACGATTTCTGGAAACAAGTGGTATACGATTTAGGAAGTCTTAGTAAATCAGATGTCACCCTCCTAGTTTGATAACTAGGAACATCCCTGAACAACGCATGACCACAGTTTCCATACATAACATAAAACATATACAATACTTTGAAACATAGATATATCTGAGAGGCAAGCATAGATAGATAGATAGATAGATAGGCTGCCTTTATTTTAACCTGGAGGGCGAAGTTAGGGCGCAGCCGGCCCTCTCTCCCACTTAACCCTCCTATACAATTCTAATGCATCTACATTGCAAACAACATAAGGAAATAATCTCTTAAATATAATAATAAGTAATATGATAGAAAAAAAAATATGTATATACAAATCAATAATTGGAAAAAAAAAATTAATTTAATTTAGTAGAATATATTTTGGACTGAAATAAAATTAAAAAAAAAAAGTTAGAAAATAGAGTTATAGGAAAAAAAATTTTTTTTTAAGCAGGAAACAAGAAAATTTCATGCAAACACACACCTTTCACACAAGCAAACACACCACGCATACACACCTCCTCATCCTATGCCCCGATCGCCCTCCCTCAGCCACGCCAAGACCTCCGCGCCGAACAGTGTCCGCCTCTCCACACTCCTCAAAGATGCGGGTAAGCTATTCCACAGTCTGCAAGCAGTCACACAGAACGACCTATTATATGTCTCAGTGCGATGGATGGGAATGCTCAACAGGCTTGCGCCATGCCTCGTATCTCTTCTGTTGATTCCTGCGAGGAATTGAAATTTCTTACTCAAGTAGAGAGGAGACCCAATTGTGGAGGATCATCAGCACATGATAAATTCTGCTGTCTCGAAGCTTCAAAATACCAATCTGAGTGATGTAAGGGCTTATGTGGATGTCCCTCGCAAGTCCAAAGACGAATCTCACGCAGTAGTTATGAGCACTTTGCAGTCTTTCAGAGAGTCACAGTCATGTCCTGTATGACCACATCTCCATGATGGAAATGTGGAAATATCAAGGTCTTCACAATGTGACATTTTCGGGTGCTCATACCTAGAAAACCATGAGCGATACAGGAAAATGTTAGAGATATTCAAGGAGTGACGTTCACTGTGATCAGTATTTATCTTGTTTTACACAGTTAAGTTTGGGACAACCAAAATCATGATCAAATTCATTTTGATCAGTGATTCCCCACAGCATCCACCGGCGGAAACGCAGCAGTTTTGTATGCATCTGAGAACTGAGAACAATGTGGCTGGAAGCGTTAAGAACTCGACCACAGACTCATCAGCAGCAGCAGAAGCAGCATCACGCAACGGGATTGGTTTGCGTGGCGAATCGATCCCGCGCTGATCCACCCTGAATTGCCAGTAAAGGATCAATGTGAAACATTGGGGTTGTCTTAGAGGACATACTGACAGCTGCGAGTTGATGTTTCTATGGTGTGGCTCACTTTTATCTGTCAGCGTTGGTTTAATGGGAAGTGTATGTATGTTGTCTAGGGGGGATGATGACAGTTGGGATGTAGAAAAGTGGAAGGCCCCTAGGCTGAACATCGCCGCGGCAAAGTTTGAGAAACGCGAGAGCATCTTCCCTTGATTAGCGGCAGCATCTTGGGATGCTCTCCAGCAAGGAAACAGTATCTTGTTCGAACAAAGAGCGCTCACTGTACGTGTGTTGGATCATATATGTGTGTGTGTGTGTGTGTGTGTGTGTGTTTGTGTTGGATGATGGATGACGACCCCTACGAATGTTCGAAAGTGATTTGTGCCACTCGCGTGCGGTTTGAGTGTGAATGTGTTGTGAGTCAGTCACTACTTGCAAAACTCGATTGTTACAGTGAATCACATCTTCCAAATCAGATTCCAAACTAAACCAGGTTTGATATTCACTTTCAAACTGTTTGAAGCTTCAAGGTGAACGGTGTATGTTTCGTTGTTTTGAGGCATAATTGTACAATCCCTGTGTAACTGTACTATGTATGATCATTGTTCATTTCTATTAGGTACGGTACGGGATTGTTCAGTCTATACAGGTGGTACTCCATGTATCATGTTACTCTAGGTAGTCTTTTTAATCATTACAATGGTTAACCTGAGTTTTAAATTCCAGACATTTCAAATGAAAGACTTTATTGGAGTTGAATTTGATTCTTATGTCACTCTTATCAAGCTTTTCGTAACATTGTTACAAAACTCATTTATTCAACCATAGAGAAACAATAGCATAAGTAGATATCCCATGGTGTAGGGCGTTTATGTCGCAACTTTTACTGTTATCTCAAGCTGAAAGACAACGTACCGGTAGTTCTTTCCTGTGAAACTTTATGACGCTGGTAGTCAAGTCACTCATATTGTGCAGTTCATACACTCTTAACCGGTCAAAACAGTAAAAATCGGCAATAATCGACAGTAATCGGCTTGAGATAACAGTAAAAGTTGCGACATAAACGCCCTATACCATGGGATATCTACTTACGCTATTGTTTCTCTATGATTCAACTAACCACCTAATGACTTACTAAACACTTACTTATTACTAATTCCGTCACAAAAAACAAACAAACAAAACCTACTCTAGAACATGGTACGCCATTATGGAGTAGGTCAATTTCTACACAAAAAAACTAAACATTTAGATGACAGACACATTATAAGAATTAACTTAAACTAACTATTGTATGTAATTTATTGTAAATTATCTAATATATTCTGTGATTGACGTAGTAGTTTCAGTTTTTTGGGAAATAACTATTTATTTATTCATTATTTTATTCATTATTGTTGGTGTCAAATTCCTGTAATCCATAAATAAGAATTGGGATGTTATTCATCGATGATTATAATATTTTCTTGATAATTTTAAGAAACAGAAAACAACGATTGTGTAGATGGAGCAGAAGACAAAAGATGGAAAGATTCTGAAAATTGGATGTCAGCATTAATAATCTTTCTCCTGCTAATCATGAGCAGAGAGGATAAAAAAATTGAATACTTTATTTTTTTCTATGACGTGAGTATAACAGAAGCAGAGCGGGCAGAAATCTTATTCATGTGCACACTGTACAGAAAAACCAAGAGAGGTTATGAGCTTGGGGAGGCAAACTACATATTGGATTTTACCAAAACATTTTCATAGATGCTACTTTAATTCATCATCATCATCTTCACTTCAGGGATTAGGTTTTTTAATTAACCTGTTCCGGTACCCATCTCTTTCTTGGCCTCCCTATATATCTTTTTCCTGTAGGTCTATAGTTTTGAACTCCAAGGGGCACTCTTAACTACTTCAATTCAAGTATAAAAATACAAATCATTGTAGTTTATATTTCATCATGAATAAAAAAGAATACTCTGTTGTGTATTGTCACGGTGAGATTCGCCAAACTGCTTTGATGAGCAACTCTCTATACTAATAAGCTGAAAATCACGACTACCCACCTTTATTGGCTGTTGAAATAACAACAAAATCTATTATATATTCATTTATTAAGATCCGGCTACCTTATCAGTCAGCTGATAACCGGCGTGTCTGTTTCTGGTTGTTGACTGCTTGCTTCGATTTTCAATTCTATTATATTTTTTATTGTACACTCTGACCTGCCGAAAAATCTGCTCATTGTTCCCCTATATTTGTTTTGCTTGTTTTCTCGTTTTTATTTGTAAAAATTATTTATTTATTCTACAAGGTGCGGCAGAAAGGATGAACGGTTTTCGAAAAAGTAATATGTCGTTACATATGCATAAAAAAAACATTTATTTACAGAACAATATCCACATTATTTTACAATTTTAGAAAATTAATGTTTGAAAACAATATCTGACAGGTGACGGCCGTTTTCAGCAATGCACTTTACAAGCCACTCTCAGAAGTTGGATTGTACTCTTTCTAACATTGCCCTGCCAATTTGTTCGACTTCCTCACGAATTGCTCCCTTTAGTTCTTGAAGTGTACGTAGTCGCACATGGACAGGTCTGGAGAACGAGGAGGCCAATCAATGTCACCAAACTGAGAAATGATGCGACCACGAAAAACAGCCCGAATTGCTTCCATTGAATTTCTTGCTGTGTGAGCTGTCGCCCCGTCCTGCTGGACTGGAATGAAGATGGCTTCCCGCCATGCATTGCCGGATAGGAATACGTTTCCTTCTTAATTCAGGAAGGAAGAATTCAGTGAACATCTGTCTATAACGTTCTGAGGTTACAGTTACAGTGGTCCCGTTGTCGTCTTCAAAAAAGTATGGACCAATAACAATAATATACTGCTCACAGCACACCAAACTGTCACCTTGGGACTGTGTAATGGTCTCTCATGCATTAATTTTGGATTTTCATCTGACCAATAACGATAGTTCTGCTGATTAACGGTACCATTCAAATGAACTCCTCGTGATGACACAAATGGCTTCAACCATGTTTCACACACCAGGACCACATCGCACTGATTCGACTCAAAATATACCTGAATTCGTCAATGTGACCACCAACAGACTGTGCATTAACATGAGCTATCTTAAGAAAACCAGAAAAGGGCTGTAGTTTATTTTGAAGCAAACATTTAGTGTCCGACGCGGCAGATCGGTCATCTACAGCACTCATAGCTGTTCTTTAACGAGAGCTGCAGTCCGCAACTGCATCTGAGTGAGAGCAATCGCAAGCTATAAGTAACGAGAGGCAGTTTAACTTTCACATTCATACTTTCAATCATACATGCACATCCAAACATACTTACAAAAAAATATATGTACCAATACTGACGATAATACTCACACCCATTACTCTGGGCCGGTATTAAACGATAAATTCAAATTGATTTAAATCAATATCAAATAATAAGTGAACAAAACTATTACAGGCCTATAACTTCAGCCCCTGTTTGATAAAATTCAATAACAAACAAACAAAATCACAAATAACAACATCGGGTTTAGATACTAATCTACCTGGGTAGGTATTATCTGAAAGTGATATGAGAAAACAACTAACTTTATTAACAGAACTAATAAGACTCGGTACCCACAATAAAAACATTATAGCAAACTCCAGCAAGCATCTGAGACTCTGAAAGATAGGAAAAGAATGTTCATATCTACGCTCCTTCTCTTAACTGACATGATTCTCCTTCTTGGTAGACTTGCCAAGGGATCCACCACACCCTTGAAAATGATTAACTTTTGTAACCTCCACTTTATGAATGAGGTATATCATGAATTGAGGATAGGCAAACCGCAATATAAGTTTCGCTTTTCAATACTAGTCCAGGCAATGAATGCTCAAAAATAGGTAAAAGTTTTGAACCCCATTTTGTACCCCGCAGCTCTTCTAAGTATAGTACGGGGATAAACATATCAAAAGTCCTCACTCTTAACCCCTGTGCTGACGGGGTGGGAGTGGTTTGAAAGTACCATATTTTTGTTTATTGCACATATCTCGAACAATATGCGTATTTCGGAAATTTTTGTCGAATACAAAATTGAAGCTTACAAATTAGCCTACAGGTTTTATTCCTAACATTTTCCCATATCGCTCATAGTTTTCTAGGTATGAGCTCTCGAAAATGTCACATTTTGAAGAAAACCTCTTCCGGCTCCGATTTTTCATCTTTTTGGCCTTATAACTTTTTAACGATTGATTGAAAAAATCCGTGCTAATCATGAGCTCATAGAGCATCATATTCTCTTCAATTTCATTTATTATTTTATTATTTAACGCATCCCCCTACGACTGTTGCAGCCGTTATGTTCACCTTCAAAGTAGTCCAAACAAAGCTGCAAAGTCAAATATTGTGCTCCAAACATTCCCTCCAAATTCCCCTGTCAATTGTTGTTAAACTACAGATAATACACTCAACACTATAACGGCTGCAACAATCGTAGGGAGATGCGTAAAATAATGAAATAATACATGAAATTGAACAGAATATGTTGCTCTATGAGCTCATGAATAGTACGGATTTTTTCAATCAATCGTTGAAAAGTTATAAGGCCAAAAAAAGAAAATCGGAGCCGGAAGGGTTTTTCTTAAAAATGTGACATTTTCGGGTGCTCATACCAAGAAAACTATGAGCGATACAGAAAAATGTTAGAGATATTCAAGGAAAGACGTTCACTGTGATCAGTATTTATCATGTTCTACACCGTTAAGTTTGGGACAACCAAAATCATGAATTCATTTTGATCAGTGATTCCCTACAGCATCCAGCAGTTCTGTATGCATCTGAGAACTGAGAACAATGTGGCTGGAAGCGTTAAGAACTCGACCACAGACTCATCAGCAGCAGCAGAAGCAGCATCACGCAACGGGATTGGTTTGCGTGGCGAATCGATCCCGCGCTGATCCATCACTATTTGTCAGTAAAGGATCAATGTGAAGCATTGGGGTTGTCTTAGAGGACATACTGACAGCTGGGAGTGGATGTTTCTATGGTGTGGCTCACTTTTATCTGTCAGCGTTGGGTGAATGGGAAGTGTGTGTATGTTGTTTAGGGGGGATGATGACAGTTAGGTTGTGGAAAAGTGAAAGGCCCGTAGGCTGAACATCGCCGCGGCAAAGTTTGAGAAACGCGAGAGCATCTTCCCTTGATTAGCGGCAGCATCTTGGGATGCTCTCCAGCAAGGAAACAGTAACTTGTTCGAACAAAGAGCGCTCGCTGTACGTGTGTTGGATCATATGTGTGTGTGTGTGTGTGTGTGTTGGATGATGGATGACGACCCCTACGAATGTTCGAAAGTGATTTGTGCCACTCGCGTGCGGTTTGAGTGTGAATGTGTTGTGAGTCAGTCACTACTTGCAAAACTCGATTGTTACAGTGAATCACATCTTCCAAATCAGATTCCAAACTAAACCAGGTTTGATATTCACTTTCAAACTGTTTGAAGCTTCAAGGTGAACGGTGTATGTTTTGTTGTTTTGAGGCATAATAGTACAATCCCTGTGTAACTGTACTATGTATGATCATTGTTCATTTGTAGTAGGTACGGGATTGTTCATTCTATACAGGTGGGACTCCATGTATCATGCTACTTTAGGTAGTCTTTTTAATCATTACAATGGTTAACCTGAGTTTTAAATTCCAGACATTTCAAATGAAAGACTTTATTGGAGTTGAACTTGATTCTTATGTCACTCTTATCAAGATTTTCGTAACATTGTTACAAAACTCATTTATTCAACCATAGAGAAACAATAGCATAAGTAGATATCCCATGGTATAGGGCGTTTATGTCGCAACTTTTACTGTTATCTCAAGCTGAAAGTCAACGTACCGGTAGTTCTTTCCTGTGAAACTTTATGACGCTGGTAGTCACTCATATTGTGCAGTTCATACACTCTTAACCGGTTAAAACAGTGAAAATCGGCAATAATCGACAGTAATCGGCTTGAGATAACAGTAAAAGTTGCGACATAAACGCCCTATACCATGGGATATCTACTTACGCTATTGTTTCTCTATGATTCAACTAACCACCTAATGACTTACTAAACACTTACTTATTACTAATTCCCTCACAAAAAACAAACAAACAAAACCTACTCTAGAACATGGTACGCCATTGTGGAGTAGGTCAATTTCTACACAAAAAAAAACTAAACATTTAGAAGACACATTATAAGAAATAACTGAAACTAACTATTGTATGTAATTTATTGTAAATTATCTAATATATTCTGTGATTGATGTAGTAGTTTCAGTTTTTTGGGAAATAACTATTTATTTATTCATTATTTTATTCATTATTGTTGGTGTCAAATTCCTGTAATCCATAAACAAGAATTGGGATGTTATTCATCAATGATTATAATATTTTCTTGATAATTTTAAGAAACAGAGCAACGATTGTGTAGATGGAGCAGAAGACAAAAGATGGAAAGATTCTGAAAATTGGATGTCAGCAATAATAATCTTTCTCCTGCTATTTAAAATCATGAGCAGAGAGGATAAAAAATTGAATACTTTCTATTTTTCTATCACGTGAGTATAACAGAAGCAGAGCGGGAAAAAATCTTATTCATGTGCACACTGTACAGAAAAACCAAGAGAGGTTATGAGCTTGGGGAGGCAAACTAAATATTGGATTTTACCAAAACATTTTCATAGATGCTACTTTAATTCATCATCATCATCTTCACTTCAGGGATTAGGTTTTTTAATTAACCTGTTCCGGTACCCATCTCTTTCTTGGCCTCCCTATATCTCTTTTTCCTGTAGGTCTATAGTTTTGAAATCCAAGGGACACTCTTGACTACTTCAATTCAAGTATAAAAATACAAATCATTGTAGTTTATATTTTATCATGAATAAAAAAGAATACTCTGTTGTATATCCATACTTTTTCACTGTTAAAATTAAACTTGAATTTTAAAAAACACTTTTGAAATGAAATACACTTACTTTTGTAGTGACGATCGTTTCGACCTGTTGTTGGTCATCATCAGACTGTGGGAATTTACTCAGATGACAAGGCTATGTGTGGTAAGGGATGAAGGTGGTGGAATAGGTTGTGGTGCCACAACATAGCCACTCAAATTTTGCTGACCATATTATATCAACAGGCCTCACATACACCGACATCGCCACCAATCTTGAAATCCTCCATATCTCACAAAAAAAGCAGAAAACTCAATGTATTGGAACAATACGAAATTTACAACCACAAAAAACAGTTTCCCAACAGTCTCCTAAATGATCAAGTAAATTTCTCTTCCCACACACTCTTTGACAAAATAGTCCACAGTTCAAAATTACCGCCTCACTAAGTATCCACCAACCCAACCCCCACCACAACCTATTCCACCACCTTCATCCCTTACCACACATAGCCTTGTCATCTGAGTAAATTCCCACAGTCTGATGATGACCAACAACAGGTCGAAACGATCTTCACTACAAAAGTAAGTATATTTCACTTCAAAAGTGTTTTTTTAAAATTCAAGTTTAAAAAATAATAATATTTCCAGAGCCCGAAAGGATACAATCGTTTCAGAGAAACGAAATAATAGAACAATGATAATCCTACATTTTTCATTCCTCTCTCAATTCATATTAGTTTTATTTCAAAATAGTGGAAAGTCATAGAAACCTTTGGAGTCATCGTCACTGTCATTTCATTTACTATGATGCCAACTTTTCATGAGGCTATTGAGCGCACTCGAGCTATTAGAACTCGACAGTAAACCCACGTGCAAATATCGGAAGAGAACCGTGGTAAAAGTGTGTTGCTATCGAGAGTGAAGTGGGGGTCGATAACAGACAAAATGTTTGACGCCGCACGTCAAACCGGGACAAAAGACAGCGAAGACAGGTGTCGACGACAACTCCACGACAAAACGACGACATTTCTTCCGAACGGATACGCACAGCTATAGTGGGATTCAATGTCAACTATCATCATTGGTTATATGGGGAGCGTTGAGGCTATTTATGACGAATGCTGACAGTGTAAAGTGAATCTGAGCCAAAGTGTCTATACCAGCCAAACTCCACTGCACAATCACTGAAGGGTTGCAACCGTGCCGATACACGAAACACTTCCTATCATCCAGAAACACTTTCTCTATTGTTGTTTCGTGGTCGGAAAAGTCTATCGAAACATTTTAACAGGATAGTTTCTCTTATAAGCCTCGAGATTCTGTCAATATTTTCATCTCGTGTTGAGTAAAGTCTATCAGAACATTCAACTGGATAGTTTTTATCTCGTGTTACTAAAAGTCTTATCGGAACATTCAACTGGATAGCTTTCTTAAGAGATTCATTTCCTCTTAAATTTTTCCTTATCATTATAATTGAAGAGCTCTATTCCAAACGGGCCCAAGTCACAAAAGTGTTTTTCTCAGGAAATCGATTTTTTGATAGTCATCACTTAAATGTTGGAAAATGTTTATAATCCAATGTATAAAGTGTGTATTTGAATTCCATACAATAATTTTGCATATTTTGAAGTAATTCCTGTGTAATAGGTTAATTTCCTCGCAAGTCCATGGACTTAGTGACATTTTGGAAAGAAACTTGGACTTGGACCTTCTTCATGTCACTAATATGATAAGTTTCTTCAAGTGCTGTATTTGCTGAGTTGAATATATCTTGCCAATTTTTTTGAATAAATTTTCTTGATCACTTGATGCTCTTGGTAATCCCCAGTGTATGTATTCTTGACTTTCACTGTTCTCTTCCCTTGAAAATGCGCTGATCTCGAAGTAAAAATGGTAGTTAGGCTTCAATCTGTAGACAGACAGACAGAAAAAGATGCTCTGCGCATGTGCAAAGGACTAAGGTTGGAATGGAAAGGAACAGCAATGGACTTAGATACACTTTGGAAAAAAACGTGATATTGTGATATTCATTTTGTAGTGACTAAGGATAGTTTGGAGTAGTTAGTATGCTACGAATGAAGGTCTATGTATAAGGTTCAATAATCAGCTGATATCTCAATTTCTACAAAAATGGACTTAGGCCCGTTTGGAATCGACCTCTTCAATTATGATGTAATGATGAGCTGTCCTTATGATGAGATTCTTTCAGTTCCACCTTCATAATACTGAAGTAAGGTGAAACTAATTGACCAGCTTATTCACAATTAATTTGAGATTAGTTAAATGCCACACTGATGAGTGACTACTAAAAACCTACATGAAATGATGGTTATAGTATATTTCGCACCTAGGGCCGAAAATGAGACTTTTCCGGCTCGAAATCGGTTTTCACTAGAAAAGATTGAGAGCCGGAAAACATTTTTGCCCGTGGTGCGAACGCTATTTTTCACCACACAGAAAAATAAATAAATATATATATATATATATATATATATATATATATATATATATATATATATATATATATATATATATGATAATAATTGTTTACTAAGCACTTCCGAAAGCAGAAGTGGAAGGTCATAGCTCTAGCAAATCTGAGGTAATCTAAATATCAGGAAATTGTCCAAGTATTTTTATTTTTTATTCTGATTTGTCTAAGTGACCTAAAAGATTAAAGATGTTCAATTATGTGGGAGGTTGAGTTTATACTTTTTTATTCTTTCAAATGACAATAAGATGATATTGTTATAAATGTTTAAATTATTGAATAATAAACACAAGTAATGAAACGTTTTTTGATCACCTTTCTTAGTTCCATGTTAGCGGCTGGAAAGGGTACTTTCCAAAGCAAAAGAAACCTGTTCTGACGTCAGACGAGAGTCGTCTGCAAACAATGTCTTTCAGATCTACGTAGGGACTGGAAAACAGCTGCTTTCTGTGCAGTGTGGCGAAAACTCAATTTCGACAAATTTTGACTTGTGAGGATTCGAAATTATACCTATTCAAACCACAATAGTAGGCAGAAACTCCATTATTATCACCTTATTTCCATAGCGGTATAATGAGTTTCCTCAATTCTCACTTTCATAATAGTAATGAACAATTCTTTATGAGTTGCTCCTATTACAAAGCTCAATTATCACATATTTATCCCTTCTGCATTAATATTCACATAATTATAATCATCAATCAAAGATGCAGAGTGTTCATAGCGTGAAAATGACTAATACTCTTTTCGCCAAAATGAAGGAGGAGCCAAGTTCAAGCCTACGCATCCCATTGGCTGATTCGTCCGGACCGATCGTCGCTCCCAATTGGTTGAAGCGAGCCAATCAGAAGCGAGCAAGGTAAGGCAAGCATCTACAATGAAATGAGAAAGTATAAAAAGCATTTATAAGGTTTCCTAGCATGAATAATGTTATAGTAAATTGTGAAAGTGATTCTTGACAGTTGAAAGATTCAGAATTCAATATCGAGTGGAAAAAAATTGAGTTGAAAATCTTATAGCGGTGCTTATTTTGAGGAATACTATAGACTTGCTCTATCTTAGTACTTTGGTTCATCTAGAGAGAGTAGAGAGGTTCTATTCTTCACATGAAAAATAGTCATTATTATCATAGAGAAACGATAGCATAAGTAGATATCCCATGGTATAGGGCGTTTATGTCGCAACTTTTACTGTTATCCTAAGACGATGGTTCACGTAGTTCTTCCTATGCAGCTGTGTGACGCTGGTAGTCTCTCAAATTCTGCCGTTTATACACTCTCACCCCAACAAAACAGTAGGAATTGACATAATCGACAGTAATCGGCTTGAGATAACAGTAAAAGTTGCGACATAAATTCCCTATACCATGTGATATCTACTTATGCTATCGTTTCTCTATGATAATACTGACTATTTTTTATGTGAAGAATAGAAATACCTCTGAACTCTCTCTAGATGAATGAAAGTTCTTCTACCTCTATACTCTATGGTATTATTCAAGTATTACATTGAAAGAGATATAGTTCCTTGCTGGACGATTGCTGGAATAAATAATTAAAGAAATAATTTAATAATTTAAAATAATTTAATTGCTGGAATAAAATAATTGCAAAACTTTTTAAATTCAACTTTTTCAAATAATTATTCTCAATATTATTAACAACTATTATGAAATATTGAAGAAATTTTTTTTCTTCAATGAAAATGACAATAATTATAATGAATGAAAAGGTTGTTTAGACTGTAACTGCATGTGACTACAAACAAAAAGTTTTTGGATAAATGTCATTAGATGTTACTGTTACTCCTTCATCTAATCACCGTACTTTTCACTCCATTCTATAAGCAATCTCCAGTGTCCCATTTTCAAACGCTCTGTTTTTCAGTGGACAAGACAAGCAAATCCTGAATGGAGATTTAGAGCTTAACACCACTTGCAAGCTGCTGAGCACATCAAATCAGATTGAACCTATAAAACACGCGAATTCCATTAGCTATCTCGGCAAGTAAGAGCATGTATCTTCATGAGTTCAGCTTCTTATGTGCGCTGGGGAGATTGTAAGATTGAAAGCCAATTAGGTGCGGTAGTTGCTGTTGGCAGTTTTATAAAGCTGGTTGATAGACCAGGGGATGAAACGTTTAGTGCTGGCTGAAAGCGTAAAATGTCGCCACGTTTTTACGGTCGCTTTTTACTGAGAGGACACTCAATGAACACGTATCTCATCTTGACCTCAGCATTGAGCTCTTCACCAGATTCTACAATCTTGTCCGATCAGTGACGCAAAGTACTGTTACGATGTATCCTTTGTTGTCTCCAGCTCCACAAAAAGTTTGTTACCAAGTTTATTGAGATGCGGAAGTACGAGATTTTCAGAGTTTTTCCATAGTTAAGTGACGACTGAACAGTATAATATCAAAAGAGATATATTAGATTCTCTAAATATAATAATCATCAAGTTCTGACACTAAAATTACGACTTGCAGACTGACGTAATGAAGACATTGATCAAGGTATTGATACTCGATCAAGATATTCAAGGCTACAGTAATCAATAGAATGGAATACAGAATAGAATAAAATATTTATTTCGCCAAAATACAAGATGCAGGGTGACACAGAATAACGGGAACTTTTAAAAACGCCATAAAACATTAGTGGGAAGTGCAAAATGATTTTATTTAAACTAATGTAAAGTTCAAGACTTGTTATTTGAGAATTATTAATAGCATCTATCACTTTTTGACAATTACTTCTTCAAGATGGCTCCCTCCTGCACGAATACACGCTTGAAATCTGTGTTGAGATTCCTGAATGATTGCTGCAAAATTTCAGCTGGGATATTGTTAGTTTAATTTCAAATTGTCTGTTATTATTCAACCAAAGTTATTGGTCAAGTTGTGAAAACGTTTGATTTGAGATAGCTCCACAAACAGAAAATCGCAGGTACTGGATCATGGGACCAGGAAACGCAGATGTTGCGGCGATCAATGAGGAATCGTCAAAACAGATTTCAAGAGTGTATTGGTGCAGGAGAAACCATCTTGAAGAGGTAATTGTCAAAAAGTGATATATATTGATAATTCTTATAAGGCAAGTCTTGAACTTTACATTAGTTTGAATAATAGTTATAGGTATATCTAGAGTGAAAAGTACTGTTTTTTCACTTGTGATATACACAACATTTTTCCTCCACCTACATTTTTATAAAAACTGCAAATAAAATAATTTTTAAAAACGTACGTGACCAAACAATGTTTTACAACATAATCTAAAAAGTAAACAGAAACAGCTGGCTAGAAATCACAGTTCTCTGCCGACCGCGCTATCAGTCGGCAAAAGTTGTAACAACAATGGCCGCCACAACTACAGCTATGATAAAGTTCCCGTTTCAAATTTGATTAGTTGATGAGGAATATTCGTTGGCTGGTATTTTGAATAACATGGAATAAAAAAATTATACTTTTTTTAGTATAGTGATATGAAGTTTGTAATAATTTTAGCATACAAGCATAAATTTCATAATTATATTGATCGGATGTCTGGTTGAGGTATGAATTTAGTTGGTTTGATGACTACTCTATATGCTTCCTCATCTGAGCTTAGACCTTCTAACCTATTTCAAATGTACGTTTTTAAAATAGAGATGCTTCCCATGTTATTTAAATGGAGTCACTTTTACGCTCTAGGGAGTTTTCCTGCTTTTTCCTCCCGAGAGCGAAAAGTGACACTTTAGTATTATGTTCCAGGGAGTAAAGTAAGCACTTTAGACAGGAGGTGGAGGAAAAATCATTTTTGCCCTTCCCACCAATGTTCTATGGCGTTTTTAAAAGTTCCCGTTTTTCTGTGTCACTCTGTACTTAGTAGTTAACGTTTTCGTCAATTATTTTTACAAATGAGTTCGACTGTTTAATTTTTATACAATCCATGATCCAGAGAGCAATAAGATTAGATTTTATTCATGAACTAGGAGAATGGATTGATAGGAAGATTCAGATTCAGATTGTTTTTTTCTTATAGTGGATTAATAACAAAGTTAATAGCGTAATCCAAGATTGGAATCATCTACTTTTAATAATAGTCAATTCATAGTTTTGTATTGAATATGGATTAGTTTTGAAAGCGTAATCAATATATTGTCAATTATATTATAATAGGATCAATATGTGTTGCAGTAATAACTGAGATGATTGCAGTGGGACTGCAGGTATCCTATGATTTGAATAGCCTACTTACAATATGTTAATTTTCTAATTTCAAATTCAATATGGATCAATTTCGAGAGAGTATCTAATATAATTGTCAACTGTTATTGCCGCCATATTACGGTTCCGTTTATTCACGAGATTCAGCTAATAATATGGTTTCCTGCTCAAATAACCTACTTTCAATATGGCAATGGTAATTTCATAGTTTCATATTCAATATAGATCAATTGCGAGAGATTATGTAATATAATTGTCAATATTGTTATTGACGCCATATTATGGCTCCGTTTATTCATGAAATGAAGCTAATAATATTGTATCCTGCCCATCATCATTATTAGTCTCACCATCGACTCGAACCTCCAAATTTCGAACAATACTTGCATTGCTATTGTTGAATACATTGAACCGTTTTTCGGGAGTGTTCATACTGCATTATTATCGATCGCGAAATAGGCGCAAAATGATCGAAAACCGAAAACATCAATTTTGAAAACAATGGAATTCATTGCGCGCGAAAGAGGTGGGCTGACAGAAGAGTGAATACGCCGATGGTTCGGAACACGGCTTTTCACTTTGTCATCAATTCTTCTTCCCGAACAATAAAGCTATAAGCAATCGTTTTGCTATTGTTATCAATATTGCAGTGGAAAACGACATACTTCGATAGGGGTGGGTTCAATGAACTGACTTCCATTCAAACTGATTGCTTGTATTCAAAGTGGCGAATTAACATTTTTTGTGAGTGGCGAGGGGTGTGTCAATATTTTGAGTGAATTATTGCTGAACGAAGCAATTCCTGGAAAAGGAGGAGGAAAAGTAGTCCAAAACAGTTCAATCAATTGATGAAGGCACCAGTTATTTTATTACATTGATTTCAGTGATTGATTGGTATTGTTCAACCGATTTCAAACATGGACTCGGCTAGGGTTTCTTAGGCCCGTATGCACGATCTAGCTTTAAACAGAGATAGATTAGCTGTTCGTTCAAACTCGAAATGGAAGACATTATAGTAACAAGCGACCATACATCCATGTAATCGTAGATTAGTGTTAAACTTGGATAATATGGCCAATACTGTTTACCTGATATTTTCTGTAGAGAAGGATGAAAATCAAAAAGCACAACTATTTTATACTGTGAGAATATCGAATCTCTCCATTCATTTTAATGTTAATGCTCAATCTTCAATCTTCAACTACAATTATTATTCATTCATGGATATTTCATTAATAAAGTATGTACTTTGAAAGACCGGGCATCAATGATCTGGAAGTTGCATGTATGAGAATGATTTTTATAGCCTAGCATCTGTTTGCTCAGAAATCTGTTTACTTTTAATCCCAATTAAATTTCACGAGAGCCAATCAGAGAAGCCTTCTCGGAAAACCTTTTAATCATAATTAAAATTTAACAGGCTTTCGTACAACCGGGCCTATGTGTGTAGCACAGACAAAAAAGCATAGATTTATGTCTGTGGTAATATCATTCATTCCTTCAATTCATTGATTTCTTTCCAGATAACTGGAAAAGATATTTGATTTCCATACAATAAAGCTTTGATGTTCGATATGATTATGCAATAACATAAGCATAACAATAAAGATTCTATCTCCAATGTTTCCTGTCCAATATTATGCACTGTTTAGCTAAATGGTTTTGTAGTAGAAGCTTAGGGGAGCACAGGGTCGACTATGTTGGTATGTAAGACAAGCTCGATCCAAGTAGGCCTAAGTGTAAAATGATGAGCGGAGCGAGCCAAACTGGCAAATCCACACCCCAGCTCTGTCTATCTATCCATAGCCTACTGTCTCTGTCTAACCACACTTTGTCTCAGTCCTATCCTACTGGGTTCTCAACCATATTACCTATTCCTTATCACATCCATATGACAAGTTCATGTTTAAGCTTACTATAAACCGAAGAATGCTGACTGCAAATACGTTATGGCATAGACAACGTTAATAGTAGTTGCTTCTCTCATAGAGAAACTCTTATGGCATATTGTTTCTCTATGGTTATGGTCCACTGTATTCAACAACCAAATTAGCCTTCTTGAAAATATCGATTCCACCATAGACAAAATAAACGAAATCACAAACAAGGAAGTTATGATCCATCAATGAAACTCAATGTGTGACAGATGAGTGAATTCTCAACATTCTTTTATTCATTCATTCATACAATAAGTACATCATCAACATGATAGGGAGAGAATAAATAAGGTAACCTTGTGCTATTCCTCTCCCAAATTTAGATAGGCTTACACTAATTTCTTTTAAATTTTACTCGAAAACTGTCAATTTTAGTGGAAGGTGATGAGGTCCAAAACTATAGTGCTTGTAATATTGCACAAAATGAGCTCTGGTACTACAAACAAGGAAATTATGATCGATCAAAGAAATTCAATGTGTGACAGATTAGTGAATTCTCAATATTCTTTTAAATTTTTATCGAAAACTGTCAACTTTGGTGGAAAGTTGATTCAACTCTTGTTTGTGATTCAACTCGAAAATTGAATCTGTGATTCTACTCAACAAATGATTTTTCCTTAGAAAACTTGAATAATAAGTAAATCGATAAATTTTGAATTTCAATTATGTTTTCATTTTACTCTTGGCCCATCAACATAAATTTCATAAATGCTTATTTTCATTCTTTTGAGATGATACACTAAGGGCCCTTTGCGCAGTCAAAGCTCAAACTGAATTTAATCAGCTGTTGGCTTAAACTCAAAATGAAACACATTATAACAAACTATACTTGATACGGACTTAATCCACAGTTTAAACTTAATGGAATTAAGTTTAAACTGTCACTGTGCAAACAACCCTAAGAATTAACACACCATCCCTTCAATATGTATCAGAAATAGGTATGGAGAATAGTTATTCAAACTTCAAATAAAGTCTGAAAAGAAGCGCAGTATGGATGGACTAGTGGAAGTGATGGAGAATTTAAATTATGTGACATAAATTTGAATCTATTGTTAAAAATTTGCGAGCAAAAATTGAATTATTTTTTTTCCATAAAAAATAGTATATACAATCAAACCAAGTTGTATTCACGCTACAAACTTAATCATTGAATCCAATCTGAGAATCACAAAGAAGTAACTAGGTTGACTTTTATCACGGAATTATCGTAATAGAACTCAAGTTCTGGTTCAATCTTGTACCCAGCGCTCTAGCGGTGCATTTTTTGCACCTGCAGTTCAATTACTTTTACGGCGCCATAAAGATACTTCTCGAACGTGAAGAGAGCTTGTGAAATGAGTAATTTCGCTGCACAAGACTGTGTGGGTTGGTGGGATGGTGGGATTTGTTCCAAATGAGCCACCAGGGTTTCAGGGTGGGACATGGTGGAGGGGGCTCATGACTTAGTTCATGACTACATCGATCCCATAAGGCCAGGGAGGACAGGTTAACTGTCTAGGTTGCAAAATTACAGGAGATGCTCTATACCTACTACCTTGTCACTCTCACACGTGAACTCTCTTTATTCTCTTACACTCACTGTCTTCGTCTTGTAGGACTACTCACTCTTATTTGTCTTCTGTAAGATACTCTCTTTTTCGTCCCTTATATTCTATTTCCTTTCTATCTTTCCAATTAATACTCATTCATCTCTTTATTTCCGACACTCACTATCTTTCTGTGATACTATCTTCTCTTTATCATATTCACTCTCGTTTCTCATATTCCTTCACCCCCTTATCTTCCTCCTCCTGATTCTCATTCCTCTCCTCGTCTTTCACAAGCTTTTCCACATCCACTATCTCTTTTGCACATCTACTACCTCCGGATGAGACTCAACTCGACCCGACCCGTCCAGACAAAATCGGACTGCACCAAATCAGATCGGACCGAACCAGGACAGATCGGACCGGAGCGAACCGTACCCCATAACACACCGTCATTCTATCTATTGGATTTGTCTCTCACTTATTCTCATTCTAACCCATATTCCACTCTTTCTCTCTCTCTCTTTCTCTCTCGATTGGATCACACTTACACTTCACTCACTCCCTATTTTTTTCTGTATCCTTATCTTTCTTTCTTCCTCTCTTGATAGAGTGTACTTGGTGACTTGATAAGATGCTAATGGGGATGATATTATTTAGGGTATCCTTTCTTATAAGAATGTATAGTTATCTATTCAAACCTCCGCCAATTTATATAGAATCAAAGAATATTATTTTATATCAATAATTTGTTTTTTTTCATATCATAAATATATCCTACTCCATGTAAAATTCTTCACTTCATACTTTGTAAATTCATCGAAAACTAAGCTGTTTTTTAAGCTATTATAATAATTATACCACCGTATAAGCCAGTATATTATATTGTAATCTGCATATATGAAGGAATGTAATCTAATGTAGTCTAATAACCCTCTCATATTGAAATGAAATGAAAAAATTTCATTAGGCCTCGGAGGGTTTCACTCTCCTCCTTTTACAGTATTTCTCTTCCCCTCACTCTCACTCTGACTCTCCCACTCTCTCTCTATCTTTATCTCTGTAACTATTGTTGTGCGGTATTTTTACTCGCCTCACATATGTAGAGAGATTTGCCAAATCATGTAGTGCTGAATCTAAATGCCTCACGTTGGGCCGGCAAATCATGTGGTGCGTTTTTTAACGGCTTCACACATGTAGGGTGAATCTTGTACTGAGTCAATGGTGTAGAGGCTATAAATTTTGCAATGCGTGTGTGGACGCTGAGTGAACACCAGACTGATTGATTCACTACAAGATTCATACGATTGTCGGAATCGCGGGAGGCCTAAACGCTCGCTCACCCTTGATTCTTCTAATGACAGATTGTATAATGATGAAATTTTTATAAGTAGTGTAGCGGATGCTAAACACTGAATACGGATACCTTAAAATTATTACCTGTGAAGAATGAGCATACAAAATCATACAGGTCGAGCAAAAATCCCGATGTAGATAATTTACGGGACTGCGTCTCTAATAAGTTCTGAAGGATTAAAATACGGTATTTGGACCAAATATCGTTCAGAATATACTTCGAGAACAGAGTCTTGTCGGGTTTTAAGCTCTATTGTAGGAATTTATATGATCTATGGCTGCATCTGCTGTACAATTGATGTGTTCGCTCCAAAGTCGAGGTAGGTAACAGATAAAAGCTGATGTATGAGCAGGTAAGGACAAAGAATAAATATCTCGATCTGACCCCACTCGCTACATCCACTTAGACCTGTTCCAATATCCAGCTTAATTCAATTATTCCAATGATCGTATTCGATCGGTTCTTGATGATATAGAACGTATCAGACACAATAATTGACAGGCTTAAGAAATAATCGAACTCAGAAAGCGAATTAACAAAACTGAAATATATTATAATAAAATATGTAATCATACAGTGCAGGTTCAGAATTTGATTTACAGGTTAATAATAATTTAGCATTAACAGAATAGTTAAAAATTTTCTTGTGCTTGCATGATACCATGCGTGATTCAACAGAATTTTACAATTGATAAAATTGAACAGTTTTGAAAAAATAATGAAAAAATGAATTATAAAATATTTTTTAAAATGCTCGGGGTCGTGGTTCAGGCAGCGGAGGATAGTTAATCAACTACAAGTTCGTATGAATTAAATATTGAATAAATTTTAGGCTCTTAATAACTAAAGCGCTTGTCGGCGTGGCCAATAATTTAACGAAGAAAAATTTATGTTTCTGCACTGAAATATTTTCGAAGCGTAGATTGGGGCCCCTTTTAAAACTTATAACTCACGTGAATTTCCTTGGCGGTCGTGGTTTTCTTCTTTAGATCAAAAATCGTTTGATCGGCGGCAATCCAGGCTTCAGTTTCAGCACGTGGGGAATTTTAATTTAAATATCTCCTTCACCGAATTAATTAAGGGATAATTTACTTTAAACTTTTAAATTTATCGATTGATGAAAACAGAAATTTACAAATAACAAATAAATTGGCCTAAAATATCGGCTCACAAATAGAACATTTAAAATCGAACAAGAAATTTTCACAAATAGGTCTTGGTAACTATAAAAGAGATCTGCACGGTGAGGATTTCAAAAGGGAAGTGCTGTCTTTTCTCTAAGCTTCTAGGCTAGACCTTGCTTCTCAGAATCTCGATGTAATAATTTGCATAAAAATTTGCCATTGGTAGAACGCTTGTGACGTAGACATGACGTCAGTGGCAAGCAGTAGAATACAATTCCTTTAATTACAATAATAATTAATTTATGTAATTCTTAAAACTGCTTAATCTTATAGACATAGTTCTTCTCATACAATGTACATGTGCTAGTGTAACTGATAAGGCAGGGTTGTTGTCTGATAATAGATTAACATGTGTTGCTTTCAAACGATCACCTTCTCGGTGCTATTTCTATGCACTGTGATTGGCTTAGACCTGCCAAAGAGATTTAATTACCATGTGGTTCAGTTGAATTAAATCATTAATAATTAATATTCTTATACAATTTTTATTAGGTTTGAGACTGTTATAATTAATTTCTGTCGTTTTATCAATAATATAATTTCATGCTATGACCTATTTAGTTACAATAAGACCTGACATATAATATAATTTCTTAAATAATAAATAATTTCAACGATAACACATACATTTTATTTTTTTATTTGAAATTCTTGATCCTTTATGGATAGTTTTGATTTTTAGAGATGGTATTATATCTTACGTGAAGCCAGCGTGACATTTGACAATACTTTGAATCAGTCAGCTGCGTTCGAACTGTTTTAAAAACATCTGATCGATAGTAAACAAAGTGTAACCTCAAAATCAGTGAGCGATTCATAAATAATTTGTGCTTTATTTGCAAAATAATTATAATTTTATTGAATAATTTTCCTAGAAAAATATTCAGTACAGAACGGTACTCTTATCAAATATACAGTTATTGATAAGTAAGCTTTATCGCTCGGTCGCTAACTATTCCTTTAGCAAATTCTTTCATTTTAAAAGGTAATCACAATTTTTCTCTCTTTTCATGAGATCTATTTGAAAGATTCATCACACAAAAGCCCCCAGGATATTTTAAATAGGTAATTGGGAGACGAGTCGAAACAATGACTATTTGAAAAATCCGATATTGTGATGAATACACTATTTCATCTCCTTACTTCTACGAAAACTCAACACTTAACACTAAAAACAATATATCGTGCACTTTTGGCTACGAGAAAATAAATAATTGATTGTTCCTTCCATTGGATACAATCGAAATACAATAATTAATGAGGTCTCTTTGGATCCTTCATTAAAACAACTCCACAACTTCCATTCACGGGTGGCTTATGAGCAGACCCATAACTATAACAAATATACAAAATTTCACATATTACTTCTTAAGATTTGAACAGTATTTGCAACAAATATAGATTTTCATCATTTTTTCATGGTTATTACAAGTTTCGACTCTTTATTCTGGCTTTTACATAAATTGGGTGAGAATGTGATTTTACTTCGGTGACTTGACAATCGTCTACCGTTTGACTCGAGCAATTTCTTATTTGCGCTTAGTACGTTGCGTACAAACAGGGTTACACTTGAAATGGCTTTCTTGATTTTTATCAATGTTGGTTACAAATATTAAGTCTTTAAGATTACATTTATCAATTTGAATTACAATTCATGATCTTTTGATGCAACAGTAATAAATTTCACATTTGAAGGTAAGAATTTCATTTTCTTTGGAGTTTTTTAGAGATACATTCATATAACACAGAACATGCGCATTTCGTGCAAATTAACATAAATATATATTTTTGTTTGCGTTTTTTACTTATAATTCCACATTAAATAATAGTTTACAATAATTAAATAACGATATTGCTTGGATTCCATTAACATTGACTCTAGGATTTCGTATACATTGGTTGGTGGGACGAAGAAAATTATCGAACAGGCGTTGGTTCTGAATAGATTTTTTCTATCGATTCTGTATTTCGAGGTTAGATTTACACATTTTTTCAAATAAACTTTGTTTATTTTCTTTCCTCCTATTCACTACTAACTTCATGTTATTTCTAATTTATAATTATTTTCTGTGGATAATATAATTCTTGTTTCTGTTTTTCAGTTGTGCGGCTTGTACCAGGCGTTTGTTTCTGTGATGATTGTAACATGAGGCGGATGGCTTGATTAGGTTGGTAAATTTTTAAAGTTGTTTCGTAGTTTTATTTTCTTCTGTTATTAAAGTTGATAATAATTTCTTCATTTGAAGTGGATTGTTGTTTATTAGATGAGATGCGGCGAAGTTTAGGTTATGTTGATTATGATTAGGCTGCAGTAGAAAGATGCTAGTCTGCAAAGATGTGATTCAATGGGTAGGCTGTGACTATGAAGAAGTTTGATAATTTGTGTAATTCACAACGTAGCTTCCAGTTGATTAAAAGATTATTATTTCTTCCTTAAGCCCCCATCTAAATTTGATTTCTGATTTATTTCAAGTTTCCATTCCAATTTGCAACTATCCGTTTTACCAAACTTGGCTTAAAACGAATGTGCCGGCGAAGTAGGTAGATCTCCTCAGCTAATATTGACCTTCCTTGTTGACCGGTGACATGTAGTTTGATCTTTTTAAACCTGACATGCCGGTGGTGTCTGTGGGTTTTTCTTGATGGTTTTCTTTCCTGTATGCTGGTGTACAGTCTGTTTGATTTCAACCTGACATGACTGCGGTGTAGATAAATTTTTCTTGAGACCATTTTTCTTTTTCGTGGAGCTGCTATTTTACTTGTGTGTTGTTTTGATTTAGAGGTTTTTATTTTCAGTTGTGACTATGACTTGTTGTGAATTTCCGTTTTATTTCTATTGTTTAGTGGGCGATCTTCATGAGTACTGGGTTTATCTGTTGTAGATGCTGTCTTCGGTGGATGGACGGTGATGTGGGCAGTCGGCGGTCCGGGCTGCTCTTCAACGTGGTCGGCAATGTCCTTGGACTCCTGGTGTCCGGCGCGCGGTGGTACGGGCTGTCCCTCTACCTGATGGATGTCGTCCTCGGCCTGGCGGGTGATGTCGGCTGGTCCCTCTCGGCGTTCTGCAGGGTGCGGTGCGACTTCAGTTTTGACATTCTCGGTAGGTTGGTCCTCCATACACGTTTCACGTTCGCTTGCCTGTTTTATGACCTCCTCGTCGAGTATGTTTGCTTCTGCATGCATGGGCTCGATCACTGGTCCAATATTGACTTCCGTTGCATGACACTTCTCCTCAATTTGCCATCCTAATATCCTGCTTTCTTCCGCTTCCCTCAACTTTTGTTCTGGTTTCTTGAAACTCTGTTCACTTGTGTTCCGCATCTGTCGGATATCTTTAATTAGTTCTTCATTTGCTCGCTTGTTTTCCCTAATTAGTTCTTCATTTGCTTGTTTGGTGTCTGTAATCATATTGTTTAGTGTTTCATTTATTTGTTTCTTTTCTTCTTTTACTTCTCGGATTTCCTTCTTTAATTCTTCATTTGATCGTGTGATTTCTTCATGTGCATCATTTAATGCTTTCAGGATGATGCTCATCTCTAGCACGGGAAGGGTGGGTATGTAGCCTTCGGTCGGCGGCAATGGTTCTTTGATATGAGATGCGGGCGTCCGGACCTCTGGAACGGCAATGCATGGGCGTTTATCCCGTGCGACATCTTCCGTCCTTGAAGTCGCCGATGTGGGTTCCAGGATGCGGTATGGTACTTCCATAATTTATTGGATGATGTAAAGGTGCAAGTGCGTTGAAACGACCGCCAATATGTGGGGTTATGTGCAAGATTACAAATGAATGACCACAAGTTGAAATAGTGTAAAAAATTCGTTGAAGTGAAGGAATACAAAAGTGTGCTTCAATAATATGTTCAGTGATGAAGTGAATCAAAGTAGCAATATCGTTAACATAAAAATGACAAGAACATACAGGATACACAGTGAACACTTATGCGGTAATACAGGTACGCCTCTTATAATTTATTACTATTATTATTATAAATATTTTACTCTTATAATTTCTTGCCGCAATTCTATATATAGGGCTAGTATTCTTTGCAAAATTTTATATAAAAGCAGCAGTGTTCTGTTTGAATTATTCCGCAATATATCCGTGGTTTAATTTTACTTCCCTCTTTATGTTTTAAAAATTTAAAAAAATGTAAATAACTTCAATCCTCTTTTCCGTAATTTTTTTTATAAATTGTTTCAATATAGACCTAATATTCTTCAAAATAATATGACCTTTCTTATGGTATTTCTTATACCTATGACTTATAATATGACCAATTTTCGAATAACACGATAATAAAATTCTGAGTTCGATTCTTTCTCTAAAAATTCATCAATTGATAAATTTCTTTTCTGTTCAAAAATTGGGTATGGTATGTCTTGCTGTTTTATATAACAGTGAACAGTTAATATTAAATTAGAAAAAATTCACAACCATGAATTTTTCAAAAATTTTCTCGTTGTCAGCGCTATAGTATACTGAGCAACTAAATAATCCTCGCAGTCGATTATCCACCTCTTCAATGCCTATCACTGTTGGGCGCCAAATCATGTGGTGCGGTATTTTTACTCGCCTCACATATGTAGAGAGATTTGCCAAATCATGTAGTGCTGAATCTAAATGCCTCACATTGGGCCGGCAAATCATGTGGTGCGTTTTTTAACGGCTTCACACATGTAGGGTGAATCTTGTACTGAGTCAATGGTGTAGAGGCTATAAATTTTGCAATGCGTGTGTGGACGCTGAGTGAACACCAGACTGATTGATTCACTACAAGATTCATACAATTGTCGGAATCGCGGGAGGCCTAAACGCTCGCTCACCCTTGATTCTTCTAATGACAGATTGTATAATGATGAAATTTTTATAAGTAGTGTAGCGGATGCTAAACACTGAATACGGATACCTTAAAATTATTACCTGTGAAGAATGAGCATACAAAATCATACAGGTCGAGCAAAAATCCCGATGTAGATAATTTACGGGACTGCGTCTCTAATAAGTTCTGAAGGATTAAAATACGGTATTTGAACCAAATATCGTTCAGAATATACTTCGAGAACAGAGTCTTGTCGGGTTTTAAGCTCTATTGTAGGAATTTATATGATCTATGGCTGCATCTGCTGTACAATTGATGTGTTCGCTCCAAAGTCGAGGTAGGTAACAGATAAAAGCTGATGTATGAGCAGGTAAGGACAAAGAATAAATATCTCGATCTGACCCCACTCGCTACATCCACTTAGACCTGTTCCAATATCCAGCTTAATTCAATTATTCAATGATCGTATTCGATCGGTTCTTGATGATATAGAACGTATCAGACACAATAATTGACAGGCTTAAGAAATAATCGAACTCAGAAAGCGAATTAACAAAACTGAAATATATTATAATAAAATATGTAATCATACAGTGCAGATTCAGAATTTGATTTACAGGTTGATAATAATTTAGCATTAACAGAATAGTTAAAAATTTTCTTGTGCTTGCATGATACCATACGTGATTCAACAGAATTTTACAATTGATAAAATTGAACAGTTTTGAAAAAATAGTGAAAAAATGAATTATAAAATATTTTTTAAAATTGCTCGGGGTCGTGGTTCAGGCAGCGGAGGATAGTCAATCAACTACAAATTCTTATAAATTAATATGAATAAATTTTAGGCTCTTAATAACTAAAAGCGCTTGTCGGCGTGGCCAATAATTTAACGAAGAAAAAATTTATGTTTCTGCACTGAAATATTTTCGAAGCGTAGATTGGGGCCCCTTTTAAAACTTATAACTCACGTGAATTTCCTTGGCGGTCGTGGTTTTCTTCTTTAGATCAAAAATCGTTTGATCGGCGGCAATCCAGGCTTCGGTTTCAGCACGTGGGGAATTTTAATTTAAATATCTCCTTCACCGAATTAATTAAGGGATAATTTACTTTAAACTTTTAAATTTATCGATTGATGAAAACAGAAATTTACAAATAACAAATAAATTGGCCTAAAATATCGGCTCACAAATAGAACATTTAAAATCGAACAAGAAATTTTCACAAATAGGTCTTTGGTAACTATAAAAAGAGATCTGCACGGTGAGGATTTCAAAAGGGAAGTGCTGTCTTTTCTCTAAGCTTCTAGGCTAGACCTTGCTTCTCAGAATCTCGATGTAATAATTTGCATAAAAATTTGCCATTGGTAGAACGCTTGTGACGTAAACATGACGTCAGTGGCAAGCAGTAGAATACAATTCCTTTAATTACAATAATAATTTAATTTATGTAATTCTTAAAACTGCTTAATCTTATAGACATAGTTCCTCTCATACAATGTACATGTGCTAGTGTAACTGATAAGGCAGGGTTGTTGTCTGATAATAGATTAACATGTGTTGCTTTCAAACGATCACCTTCTTGGTGCTATTTCTATGCACTGTGATTGGCTTAGACCTGCCAAAGAGATTTAATTACCATGTGGTTCAGTTGAATTAAATCATTAATAAATTAATATTCTTGTACAATTTTTATTAGGTTTGAGATTGTTATAATTAATTTCTGCCATTTTATCAATAATATAATTTCATGCTATGACCTATTTAGTTACAATAAGACCTGACATATAATATAATTTCTTAAATAATAAATAATTTCAACGATAACACATACATTTTATTTTTTTATTTGAAATTCTTGATCCTTTATGGATAGTTTTGATTTTTAGAGATGGTATTATATCTTACGTGAAGCCAGCGTGACATTTGACAATACTTTGAATCAGTCAGCTGCGTTCGAACTGTTTTAAAAACATCTGATCGATAGTAAACAAAGTGTAACCTCAAAATCAGTGAGCGATTCATAAATAATTTGTGCTTTATTTGCAAAATAATTATAATTTTATTGAATAATTTTCCTAGAAAAATATTCAGTACAGAACGGTACTCTTATCAAATATACAGTTATTGATAAGTAAGCTTTATCGCTCGGTCGCTAACTATTCCTTTAGCAAATTCTTTCATTTTAAAAGGTAATCACAATTTTTCTCTCTTTTCATGAGATCTATTTGAAAGATTCATCACACAAAAGCCCCCAGGATATTTTAAATAGGTAATTGGGAGACGAGTCGAAACAATGACTATTTGAAAAATCCGATATTGTGATGAATACACTATTTCATCTCCTTACTTCTACGAAAACTCAACACTTAACACTAAAAACAATATATCGTGCACTTTTGGCTACGAGAAAATAAATAATTGATTGTTCCTTCCATTGGATACAATCGAAATACAATAATTAATGAGGTCTCTTTGGATCCTTCATTAAAACAACTCCACAACTTCCATTCACGGGTGGCTTATGAGCAGACCCATAACTATAACAAATATACAAAATTTCACATATTACTTCTTAAGATTTGAACAGTATTTGCAACAAATATAGATTTTCATCATTTTTTCATGGTTATTACAAGTTTCGACTCTTTATTCTGGCTTTTACATAAATTGGGTGAGAGTGTGATTTTACTTCGGTGACTTGACAATCGTCTACCGTTTGACTCGAGCAATTTCTTATTTGCGCTTAGTACGTTGCGTACAAACAGGGTTACACTTGAAATGGCTTTCTTGATTTTTATCAATGTTGGTTACAAATATTAAGTCTTTAAGATTACATTTATCAATTTGAATTACAATTCATGATCTTTTGATGCAACAGTAATAAATTTCACATTTGAAGGTAAGAATTTCATTTTCTTTGGAGTTTTTTAGAGATACATTCATATAACACAGAACATGCGCATTTCGTGCAAATTAACATAAATATATATTTTGTTTGCGTTTTTTACTTATAATTCCACATTAAATAATAGTTTACAATAATTAAATAACGATATTGCTTGGATTCCATTAACATTGACTCTAGGATTTCGTACACATTGGTTGGTGGGACGAAGAAAATTATCGAACAGGCTTGGTTCTGAATAGATTTTTCTATCGATTCTGTATTTCGAGGTTAGATTTACACATTTTTTCAAATAAACTTTGTTTATTTTCTTTCCTCCTATTCACTACTAACTTCATGTTATTTCTAATTTATAATTATTTTCTGTGGATAATATAATTCTTGTTTCTGTTTTTCAGTTGTGCGGATTGTACCAGGCGATTGTTTCTGTGATGACTGTAGCATGAGGCGGATGGCTTGATTAGGTTGGTAAATTTTTAAGGTTGTTTTGTAGTTTTAATTTCTTCTGTTATTAAAGTTGATAATAATTTCTTCATTTGAAGTGGATTGTTGTTTATTAGATGAGATGCGGCGAAGTTTAGGTTATGTTGATTAGGCTGCAGTAGAAAGATGCTAGTCTGCAAAGATATGATTCAATGGGTAGGCTGTGACTATGAAGAAGTTTGATAATTTGTGTAATTCACAACGTAGCTTCCAGTTGATTAAAAGATTATTATTTCTTCCTTAAGCCCCCATCTAAATTTGATTTCTGATTTATTTCAAGTTTCCATTCCAATTTGCAACTATCCGTTTTACAAACTTGGCTTAAAACGAATGTGCCGGCGAAGTAGGTAGATCTCCTCAGCTAATATTGACCTTCCTTGTTGACCGGTGACATGTAGTTTGATCTTTTTAAACCTGACATGCCGGTGGTGTCTGTGGGTTTTTCTTGATGGTTTTCTTTCCTGCATGCTGGTGTACAGTCTGTTTGATTTCAACCGGACATGACTGCGGTGTAGATAAATTTTTCTTGAGACCATTTTTCTTTTTCGTGGAGCTGCTATTTTACTTGTGTGTTGTTTTGATTTAGAGGTTTTTATTTTCAGTTGTGACTTTGACTTGTTGTGAATTTCCGTTTTATTTCTATTGTTTAGTGGGCGATCTTCATGAGTACTGGGTTTATCTGTTGTAGATGCTGTCTTCGGTGGATGGACGGTGATGTGGGCGGTCGGCGGTCCGGGCTGCTCTTCAACGTGGTCGGCAACGTCCTTGGACTCCTGGTGTCCGGCGCGCGGTGGTACGGGCTGTCCCTCTACCTGATGGATGTCGTCCTCGGCCTGGCGGGTGATGTCGGCTGGTCCCTCTCGGCGTTCTGCGGGGTGCGGTGCGACTTCAGTTTTGACATTCTCGGTAGGTTGGTCCTCCATACACGTTTCACGTTCGCTTGCCTGTTTTATGACCTCCTCGTCGAGTATGTTTGCTTCTGCATGCATGGGCTCGATCACTGGTCCAATATTGACTTCCGTTGCATGACACTTCTCCTCAATTTGCCATCCTAATATCCTGCTTTCTTCCGCTTCCCTCAACTTTTGTTCTGGTTTCTTGAAACTCTGTTCACTTGTGTTCCGCATCTGTCGGATATCTTTAATTAGTTCTTCATTTGCTCGCTTGTTTTCCCTAATTAGTTCTTCATTTGCTTGTTTGGTGTCTGTAATCATATTGTTTAGTGTTTCATTTATTTGTTTCTTTTCTTCTTTTACTTCTCGGATTTCCTTCTTTAATTCTTCATTTGATCGTGTGATTTCTTCATGTGCATCATTTAATGCTTTCAGGATGATGCTCATCTCTAGCACGGGAAGGGTGGGTATGTAGCCTTCAGTCGGCGGCAATGGTTCTTTGATATGAGATGCGGGCGTCCGGACCTCTGGAACGGCAATGCATGGGCGTTTATCCCGCGCGACATCTTCCGTCCTTGAAGTCGCCGATGTGGGTTCCAGGATGCGGTGTGGTACTTCCATAATTTATTGGATGATGTAAAGGTGCAAGTGCGTTGAAACGACCGCCAATATGTGGGGTTATGTGCAAGATTACAAATGAATGACCACAAGTTGAAATAGTGTAAAAAATTCGTTGAAGTGAAGGAATACAAAAGTGTGCTTCAATAATATGTTCAGTGATGAAGTGAATCAAGTAGCAATATCGTTAACATAAAAATGACAAGAACATACAGGATACACAGTGAACACTTATGCGGTAATACAGGTACGCCTCTTATAATTTATTACTATTATTATTATAAATATTTTACTCTTATAATTTCTTGCCGCAATTCTATATAGGGCTAGTATTCTTTGCAAAATTTTATATAAAAGCAGCAGTGTTCTGTTTGAATTATTCCGCAATATATCCGTGATTTAATTTTACTTCCCTCTTTATGTTTTAAAAATTTAAAAAATGTAAATAACTTCAATCCTCTTTTCTGTAAATTTTTATAAATTGTTTCAATATAGACCTAATATTCTTCAAATAATATGACCTTTCTTATGGTATTTCTTATACCTATGACTTATAGTATGACCAATTTTCGAATAACACGATAATAAAATTCTGAGTTCGATTCTTTCTCTAAAAATTCATCAATCGATAAATTTCTTTTCTGTTCAAAAATTGGGTATGGTACTTCTTGTTATTTTATATAACAGTGAACAGTTAATATTAAATTCGAAAAAATTCACAACCATGAATTTTTCAAAAAATTTTCCCGTTGTCAGCGCTATAGTATACTGAGCAACTAAATAATCCTCGCAGTCGATTATCCACCTCTTCAATGCCTATCACTGTTGGGCGCCAAATCATGTGGTGCGGTATTTTTACTCGCCTCACATATGTAGAGAGATTTGCCAAATCATGTAGTGCTGAATCTAAATGCCTCACATTGGGCCGGCAAATCATGTGGTGCGTTTTTTAACGGCTTCACACATGTAGGGTGAATCTTGTACTGAGTCAATGGTGTAGAGGCTATAAATTTTGCAATGCGTGTGTGGACGCTGAGTGAACACCAGACTGATTGATTCACTACAAGATTCATACGATTGTCGGAATCGCGGGAGGCCTAAACGCTCGCTCACCCTTGATTCTTCTGATGACAGATTGTATAATGATGAAATTTTTATAAGTAGTGTAGCGGATGCTAAACACTGAATACGGATACCTTAAAATTATTACCTGTGAAGAATGAGCATACAAAATCATACAGGTCGAGCAAAAATCCCGATGTAGATAATTTACGGGACTGCGTCTCTAATAAGTTCTGAAGGATTAAAATACGGTATTTGGACCAAATATCGTTCAGAATATACTTCGAGAACAGAGTCTTGTCGGGTTTTAAGCTCTATTGTAGGAATTTATATGATCTATGGCTGCATCTGCTGTACAATTGATGTGTTCGCTCCAAAGTCGAGGTAGGTAACAGATAAAAGCTGATGTATGAGCAGGTAAGGACAAAGAATAAATATCTCGATCTGACCCCACTCGCTACATCCACTTAGACCTGTTCCAATATCCAGCTTATTCAATTATTCCAATGATCGTATTCGATCGGTTCTTGATGATATAGAACGTATCAGACACAATAATTGACAGGCTTAAGAAATAATCGAACTCAGAAAGCGAATTAACAAAACTGAAATATATTATAATAAAATATGTAATCATACAGTGCAGGTTCAGAATTTGATTTACAGGTTGATAATAATTTAGCATTAACAGAATAGTTAAAAATTTCTTGTGCTTGCATGATACCATGCGTGATTCAACAGAATTTTACAATTGATAAAATTGAACAGTTTTGAAAAAATAGTGAAAAAATGAATTATAAAATATTTTTAAAATGCTCGGGGTCGTGGTTCAGGCAGCGGAGGATAGTTAATCAACTACAAATTCTTATAAATTAATATGAATAAATTTTAGGCTCTTAATAACTAAAAGCGCTTGTCGGCGTGGCCAATAATTTAACGAAGAAAAAATTTATGTTTCTGCACTGAAATATTTTCGAAGCGTAGATTGGGGCCCCTTTAAAACTTATAACTCACGTGAATTTCCTTGGCGGTCGTGGTTTTCTTCTTTAGATCAAAAATCGTTTGATCGGCGGCAATCCAGGCTTCGGTTTCAGCACGTGGGGAATTTTAATTTAAATATCTCCTTCACCGAATTAATTAAGGGATAATTTACTTTAAACTTTTAAATTTATCGATTGATGAAAACAGAAATTTACAAATAACAAATAAATTGGCCTAAAATATCGGCTCACAAATAGAACATTTAAAATCGAACAAGAAATTTTCACAAATAGGTCTTTGGTAACTATAAAAAGAGATCTGCACGGTGAGGATTTCAAAAGGGAAGTGCTGTCTTTTCTCTAAGCTTCTAGGCTAGACCTTGCTTCTCAGAATCTCGATGTAATAATTTGCATAAAAATTTGCCATTGGTAGAACGCTTGTGACGTAGACATGACGTCAGTGGCAAGCAGTAGAATACAATTCCTTTAATTACAATAATAATTTAATTTATGTAATTCTTAAAACTGCTTAATCTTATAGACATAGTTCCTCTCATACAATGTACATGTGCTAGTGTAACTGATAAGGCAGGGTTGTTGTCTGATAATAGATTAACATGTGTTGCTTTCAAACGATCACCTTCTTGGTGCTATTTCTATGCACTGTGATTGGCTTAGACCTGCCAAAGAGATTTAATTACCATGTGGTTCAGTTGAATTAAATCATTAATAAATTAATATTCTTATACAATTTTTATTAGGTTTGAGACTGTTATAATTAATTTCTGTCGTTTTATCAATAATATAATTTCATGCTATGACCTATTTAGTTACAATAAGACCTGACATATAATATAATTTCTTAAATAATAAATAATTTCAACGATAACACATACATTTTATTTTTTTATTTGAAATTCTTGATCCTTTATGGATAGTTTTGATTTTTAGAGATGGTATTATATCTTACGTGAAGCCAGCGTGACATTTGACAATACTTTGAATCAGTCAGCTGCGTTCGAACTGTTTTAAAAACATCTGATCGATAGTAAACAAAGTGTAACCTCAAAATCAGTGAGCGATTCATAAATAATTTGTGCTTTATTTGCAAAATAATTATAATTTTATTGAATAATTTTCCTAGAAAAATATTCAGTACAGAACGGTACTCTTATCAAATATACAGTTATTGATAAGTAAGCTTTATCGCTCGGTCGCTAACTATTCCTTTAGCAAATTCTTTCATTTTAAAAGGTAATCACAATTTTTCTCTCTTTTCATGAGATCTATTTGAAAGATTCATCACACTATCTATCTATATCTCCCTCTCTCTCACCGCAAATTTATGACCGGACGCCAGTCAGTGGCGTTGGCGTTGCGAGAGCGTCATTCCCAGAGCGGAAGTGCAGCGTGAACCCTTTGCTGCACTTTACGACGCCCTAAACGGCGTCGACTGTATGCGATGCTATGGACGTGGGCTGCTGATATGGACGGCGTCTTATCGAATTGTCCATGACACCGTTCCCTCCCCTCCTCTCGTCCGACCGCAGAACGTTCCTTCCAACATATTTCGTCTTATTATGTTCTCATGGTCTGCCCTACTATAATAATTATTGTACAGTAGAGCAGGGTAGCAGAGTTCAATTATCATAATTTACTTCCATTGGTCGATTAAAAGATCATGAATTCAATGTAGTGACAAATTGAATAAAATGACTTTGGAATTGTTTTCAACCTCCCACTCCTCTTTTCCACCTCTTCCACCCCTCACACTCACTCAGTCACCTCCTTACTTCACATGTCGTATTTACTGGAAAATTGGAATTATTAATTCGGTTGCTACACAATTATCAATTTGCAGTAAATTCGGTTCTGAGTTTTGTTTCTAAGATGTTAGCTCAGGCTATTCAGTTTGTAAGTACAGAGGAGTTTGATAATAAGTTACTTGACAGTATAACTTTTAACTTGGTATTGCTATAGTCTGTGCAAACCTTGGATTGCAGTATTGCTCTTATGGAGTACAGTGCTGCCACATTTCAAGCATCAAGAATCTTACTACAGAATCAAGAGAGCCTATGAGCTATAATTTTGTGAGAAAAAGAGCGTAGGCCTTTTTGATAGAATCAGCATAAAAACGGCGACAGTGTGCTCCTATTGTTATATTGAATTTATAAAATAGTATTATAGCATCTTTTTTTAAACTAATAAGATAATAGATTAAATATAGAAATTTTAATCTATCGTATTTTTAATATATTTATTTTATTAATTTCAAAAAAGTGTACTAAAACTCTATTTTATAAGTAGCCCTGAATTCATAAATTTCAAGATGTTATATTGAAATACAATATTGGCCATAAAACCCCCCCGTGCTGGAAACTGAGCTTTGAACGGACTATAGATAACTGGAGTTTGATGATGGTGTGGCTAGCAGTCCTCGTATTGTAATGTATTGATGAATTAAACAGGGAATAATTCACAAACTGAATTATAAAAGCTTTAAGGTAGGTACTTGAAGAATGCATAATTCATTTTCTCTCCAATGATCCAAATAAATTTGGAAGTAGATTAATCAATAATTATTTTTGAAAACTATCATAATTTTTATAGAAACTGATTCTAACTTGGAATCACTGTACTGATCTTGAAAGGTTTAAGAAAAAGTCTAGTGACAGTATTTGGAAAGGTATTATCATAATCTCCTTCCTTACTTGTCCAGCCGTGTAGATTCACTTTAAACAGTCAGCATTCCTTATGAATAACATCAAGGCTTCCCATTCAAACAACGCTGACAATCAAGAGTGAATCTCGCTACACCTTCGAGTAGCACAGAGCACAAATCCTGTGTCAGAATTCCTCATAAAATTACGTCACGGCTTACCATTTAAATAACGCTGACATTTAAAAGTGAATGTCACTATTACCTCAAAGTACAAACTCTGTGGATTGAACTGACAGTATTTCTTATAAGGCTTTTCATTCAAACAATGCTGACATTTAAAACTGAATTCGACTATATCTCTGAGCAGCACCGAGCACAAATTCTGAGTCAGCTTACCTCATAAATAACATTAAGATTTTCCATTGAAACCTTGCTGACATTTAAAACTGAATCCGACTATATCTCTGAGCAGCAACGAGCACAAATTCTGAGTCAGCTTACTTCATAAATAACATAAAGATTTTCCATTGAAACCTTGCTGACATTTAAAACTGAATCCGACTATATCTCCGTGTAGCACAGAGCACAAATCCTGTGGATTTACCGAGGCGAGCACAGACTAGGGACTACTGTTGAAATGTGGCCGGCCGGCAGACACAGACAGGCATTATCAGTGGGTCAGTTTGAAACAGATTTATGGCCGTGTTCTGCGCTGACTGAGATAGAGACAGTAACAGTCCTCCAAACTCCACGCACTTGTTAATGCATTCTTAATACGGCTGTCCGCGTTCTTTTAGCCGTTATGCCAGAGTGAGACGCTGACTGTATAGGAGAAGGGTTTGTATCGATCTATCCAAGAGAGACGAAAAGACAGAGAAAGAGTGAGGATTGATTGATTGATTATATGCCTTTATTAGGGCGGAGTTAGGACTCCTGGTCCTCTCTGCCACACAACCCTGAGAGATGGAAATTAAATTAATCTGATATGATAATTATTGTTGGTACTTGTTAATAATGATCAATTATATCTAAAAAATGTTGTAATTACCAGGAAAATATATCTTTTCCTGATTTAATAGTGAAGTTTCACAATTGAGATTAAATATTCTGTTAACCAGAACTCTGGTAGTACATTTCTTCAAAGCTAACTAATATTCCTGGCAATTTTTCAATGGTGCTGAGTTGGAAAAGAATAGTACTATGAAAATTAAAAAAAATCTTTATTAGGTGGAGTTGGGACTTCTACTATCTGTTTTGTGTAATGACAGCCAAGAATAGCGAACCAATTCAAATCAGAGTCTGGTTTAAGATCGCAAATCTCACTATATTGAAATACGAGTCTTGAGGCGAATCCACACCAAGCATTTTTTCAGGCGTTTTCAGACGACTCGGCAGAGCAGGAAGCTCTCCGATTGGCTGATTACCAACTGATTCCCGAACGCCAACCCAATAAGCCAATTGGAGAGCTTCCTGCCCTGCCGACTCGTCTGAAAACGCATTAAAAACGATTCGTGTGGCTTGGCCCTTCAACTTGAATAATGCCAGCTGAATTTATTATTAAAACTATTGAACTTATTATTACTGAATCTATTATTACCAGCTAAATAATGCTATTGTTTTAGCTCTGTATCACAGGATATTTTGTCGAGTAAACAGGAATAAAATAAAGTTCTCAAAGATAATGTGCTATTATTAGTTTACTAAAAACGTTCTTTCTATTATAAAAATAAATTTTGTTGCGCATTGAAGCTGGCTAGTTTAATGAGAACAATTTAGATTTTTGGTAACTTGGGTGCTCTAATCAGTGGATTATTTTGCTCGAGGATCCGACGTCCCTCTTCCTTGTAATCGTAATCGCAGTCGTGGGCTTCCGAATACCTGAAAAATTTATGCAAAAAGAATCTACATTAGTTTTTATGAAAACATTCAAATAATACTCAGCTATATATACAAAACATAACTGTATAATACTAAGCAATTTTATTACAATATTAATTGAAATAAAAGTATGCATGAAAATGAAGGATGGATGTATCGGAAATCTAGACTGATTCATGAAATATACTTTGTAAATGACTTAGTTGAAAGAGCCGTCTTCAATTCGTTCTGTGGCAATCAAGTCTTATTACTAATGTTGGGTGATCCCTAGAGATTCAATATTATTGTACAATATAAGTACCTAATTATAACATCAGGCCAAACAACTAGAATAAACACGTCATAGACACTGTGGCCTGATGTTATAAGTAGGTGATTTATTAATAAAACAATATTGAAACTTGAAGTACCCTTTATTATTTTAAATATTACAACGACTAGTTTCGAAAATGAAAATGAAACAGAACTTGGAAACGACCTATGGTCGAAACTAGTCGTTGTAATATTTTAAATAATAAAGGGTACTTCAAGTTTCAATATTGTTTTATTAATTTATAAAAGTAGCCCATTCAAGTGAAGTGTTTTTAGGTAATTCATTGTAAAATAATATTTACCGTCTAGGAGCCGCTCAAATTATTACTTTTTCTCAATTGGGAGATTCATATGACTCAAAATTAGAAAAATAAGAGTTATGTCATAGCCACCTCTAATATAAGGCCCCGGCCTACGATATTGCAACGTCGCAGCGTAGGCCTAGAATCTAATACATGATTGGTGAAAAAGATCAGCTGGTATTTTTTAAAATCTTTTTCACCAATCATGTATTAGATTCTAGGCCTACATTGCGACGTTGCAATACGCCGTTGTCGGCGTAAGCCGGGGCCTTGTATTAGATGTGGCTATGGTTATGTTTAAAATTATTGAAATCATTTGAAACACCACCATCCTATATTTTTAGGTCTTCCAATACATGACAAGTTACAAGTAGGTATGGTACCATCATAATAATTGTTAAATTCATTGGTTTTTGCGAAGGAAAAATGTAGTATGCATCCCGTCATTATAGTGAGATTTGCTCCAAACTGTCAGCATTGGTTGAATTGGAATCATCAACGTTATTCATGAGGAATACTGACAGCTCCAAATGAATATCACTGTAGAGTTTTCTCAATCAGGCAAATGACACCCTCGGCTAAGTTCAGGCGAAATATTTCCTCCACAGTGAAAAACTCTGAAACCAACTTGAGTCTCTAGATGCACAAGTAACTCAGGCGTTCATCCTCTGATATTGAAAAAAAAACATCCTACGGGGGTTAAAAATTTAACTTTAGCCTCTAGATGCACGATAAAAGTCAGGGAATTATTCACGCTCAGATACTAAAAATATTTGCCATAGAAGAAACATTTTAGCACCTAGATGAACAATTAACTCAGGGATATTATTAGCCCTCACATACTAAAAATATTTCCCATAGAAGGAAAATTTTACTTTTCAAATGAACAATCAATTCAGGGAATTATTCATCCTCAGATATTAAAAAAATCCACAGGGAGAAATAGTTGAATCGCTAATTGCAGAAAGGGGACATGTCCAACTTTTTCAAAAATTGTTTTTTTTTTTTTCAAAAAATCAAATATTTAATGTAAGATACATCGTTTACTGTAGGAAGGATACATGTCCAACTGAAAGCATTGTAATGACGACGTTTTAAATACCGTAGTTTACTACAGGTTTAGGTTCAAGTTTAAATAAGTTTTTTGTCTCTCCTGTAAAATTATGAAAACTGGACGTGTTCCCTTTTTGCAATTAGCGATTCAGTTATACTTGAGCCTCTAGCTCTAGATGCACAATTAACTCAGGGACTTATTCGCACTTGGATATTTTAGCATATACATGAACAATTAACTCAGGGATATTATACACCCTCACATACTAAAAATATTTCCCATAGAAGGAAAATTTTAGTTTTAAATGAAAAATTTATTCTGGGAATTATTCATCATCAGATATTAAAAAATCCCACAGGAGGAAAAAGTTCCACTTTGGCCTCTAGATGCACAATTAACTCGCCCTCCGATACTGAAAAAAATTTCCCCACAAGTATAAAAATTAAACTTTGGTCTCTAAATAAACAAATATTTGAAAATATCGAATTATTCACCTGTGAATACTGCAGAATATGTTGCCACAGCGACAAGTGTATGTGCTGATTATGGTCAATCTCTTGCGGCAGACAGTGCATCGAGCCTTGGCCTCCTTCTTCTTTTTTTTCACCCTCGTGTCATACAAACTAGTCTGTGATCCTTTCACAGTAGGAACTTTACCATAGCCACCGTCAGCCGCCTGTCTGAGCCTCTCCTCATCGATCAGAGTGAAACTACTGTCATCCGGGTATCTCAGCAGCTCTGAGGATGACGAATTCCTCGACAGTTGGATGTGGAAATTGCTTCGGTTCCTACCGATGTCCCCGTCTCTTGAGAGCATCCTTGATCTAGTGTTCAGAGAAGCTAAGGTTTTACTGGTGGGTTTACTCGATTCTGGAGGACTCTCTTTTGATCGACTAGCTCTGGAAAGGAACCTCAGAGAATCTCGGCGCGACCGATCGTTGGCCACTTCTGAAGACGGATAATTGGAATCGGTATCATCGGTTTCATTCAGAACATCACTCATTTTCGGACTAGATACTTTGAATCTGGATGCTGAGGATTCTTTGCTTCTTCGTGTGGAGTATTTACATGTTGTCGAGAAACTTGCCATGTTTTCAGAACTTGGGGTTTCTCGTTCCAGGCCACTTCTTGGTCTACTGAAAACTGACACCACACAACTGACAGCTGATATTTTGTCTTTTTCCTGGTCTGAATCGAGACTCGAATTCGCCATGGGAGGAACTCTGGGGAACCTAAAAATGAAAAGTATTTTCAAATAAAATTGTTGATTTGAATCAAATTTGAAGATTTTTATTCATCCCTTAGGGTGAGCACATAGAGGAGAAGCAAAGGTAGGTTCCATCTTTAGAATATTGATTTAATGCATTTTATTAACATGCGAGTAATCGCTCGGACTTGCAGAACGTCAGTGGTCGCGCGTGAGCATTTTGCTCACACTCACCCTTATGGCTCCCTAGACTATTAACAGTTGGTTTTGACAATGCTCTTTCAATATTTATCAATTTCAAATCTTGCTCAACGTGTTTCATGTTATTATATACTATTTAATAGTATATAATAACATAATACATGGAGGAAATTCCAAAAATACATACTTCAAATTTATTGTTAGAATTTACCATTTTTATGGAATAAAATAATCTACTCATGAATGGAATGAATATACTTTCTTTATTTGACTCATTTTTCGACAACTAGATAGAATAAAAAGATGGTGAAAGCTTAAATCAGAAGATGGAATTGAATAGGAAGATAATACCTATACATTGAGATTAGTCAACGTTCAATCTGTCATCCTCAAACTGTTCAAGGACTCAAACTGTTCAAGAATGTCTAGAGGACAGTCACAGCGAGGATTACATGAGCTGCCAACCTTGGAAAACGAAAATTCCCAAAGCTACATACCAAAGTTACAATTGTGCGGCAATTTGTCGCGGGCGCGACTACTCACGTGTTAAATAGATACGTACTCTGGTGGCGAATATTGGAACGACCCATATGATACGACTCATTTCAATACATGCATTACATTTAGCAATCTCCGCTCCACAATGTTTTCACCCATATTCAGAATTCAACTAGCACCTATTTATTGGTGTTAGAACCAATTATACTGGTGAGAAATGATAAATATCGAACATGAATTTGAGATTGTAAATGTGTTCTGCCAATCTATGGCCAGCCTTACAACACAGCCGAATCTGTTCTCGATTTATTTTTACTTTACACTCAATGACTCACTTTGCAGATTTGGCTACTGTTATAAAAAGTTGTTGATTATTTCGGTGAATCATTAATAACTCAGAATACATTATTCTAGTGTATGATATCTAGGCCAGATTCCACAGTAGTCGGTTAAATTTGAATCGTTAATGATTTCACGAGAACCAATCAGAGAAGGCTTTTTCGAAAAATAAGCTTCTCTGATTGATGATTCTCATTTATTTATTTTATTTATTTATTCATATGGCTTTTATTGGCGAAGAGATCCTTTTGGATGTTCTGCCTCGCCGTATTACCCAATGTCATTTCCTATCAACACTCAAGTTTATAAGTTATATATTGGGTTCTTCATGTTTTCTCACTGAAAATTTGCACTTTCACTTCCTGAGTTTCTATTTTATAAAGTTTAAAATTAAGAAAACTTATTTTTAAACACAATTCACATTTAAAAAGCAAACAAATATAAAATTTTGATGATTATATTAAAGCTGAAAATATCACATTACAAATTTTTCCATGGCATCATTTATTTAATTGATTCTCATGAAATGAATCACGATTTAAATTTAACCGTCTTTTGTGCAACCGACACCCAGTCTTTTTTCCAGTAAAACAAATTAGGAACCATAAGGCTGCGACCACACCCGTCATGCAGCGTTCTGATCCGATCACGGATGACAATGGCCTACAATGTGCATGCTTCACATATCCGTCATGTGATCTTTCCTACCACTACCAAAAATATAGGATTTAACAAAATCCTATATTAACAAATCCTATTTGACAAATATAGGATCCAATAAAAATATAGGATGGAAATTGATGAGGAACTGTATTATTTGTTCAAATGCTAATGAATAATTTAAATTAGTATTCACGATCGTATGTTAACCACTTAAACAGACTGTTATTTTACTAAGTCAATGCTATAAAGTGGTAAATTACAAAAATGTAGCGGCTGATTCGAATAACAAATAGCTCGACTTAGGGCCGGTTGCTCAGTCAAAGCTTAAACTGAATTTAATCAGCTGGTGGTTTAACCTCAAAATGAGACTAGACTAGATAGAACGGACTAGACTAGAACGGACGAGACTAGATATGGATCTAATCCAGTTCTAGAATGGAATTTATTTTAAACTGGCACTGTACAAACGGCACATAGGGTCGCTTTCTCCAATAAAGTTGAACTCAAATTCTAGTTTAAACCAACAACTGACTCAATTTAAATACATTGTAATGAATGCAGCATTAATTAAGCAGGTTTGATGGTCAAACCAACTTTGAAGAAAGCGAACCTTAGTTGCCAAAGATCGTAATTACCCTTATCATTAAACGAAAATCCTAAGTTAACTGCCATACAAACCACCCCGATGACTTCTGCTACTACAAATATTCGTGGTGATTCACAGCATTTAACTCAAGAGTTTCGTTTAATGAGGAATAAAGGAGAATAGAACGCTGCATGACAAGTGTGACCCAGCTTAAACCATCAATGAATTTATTATTTTCAGTTATTTATCTCTGATTTTGGTAGAGAGTTAGTGGGTAGGATATTTTGAATATTCTTTCCGAAGAATGGACATTGATATGTCCAAAGCTCCGCCAATTTATGTAGATGCATAACAATATAATTATCTATAGTTATTATATTACAAATTACTTTTTCATATCATATACAGTTCAATAATTATTTTCTTAGTCTATATTATGTACATTCATCTACAATTTTGCTGTATTGTAAGCAATTGTATATAAGTGTATAAGCCAGTATATATTGTAATCTACATAAATAAAGTACTCAATCAATCAATTCCTATCTTATTATTTATTCATATTAACTATTTCTGAATTAATTTTTTTTGTTTTTGTTATATGGTATAAATTATGAATACCATAAGTAATGTGAAACATACCTGTGCAAAGGCAACGCAGTACAGCGGCGAGCTCTCGACAGCCGACTGGCATCGCTGAGGATCTGACAGACGCGTTCGCCAGTGAGGCGGTCATCGTCAGGCGACGTACGCGGTCGCTCCCGCTCAAACGCGGCTCCCACACACTCTACCGCGTCGCCAACCGCCAGCCGCGGACTGGGAGTCGCGCGACTAGCTATCTCCGGTAGCACTGGCACGCGGGAGAATTCCGTCGTTCTAGTTTTAGCAGGTCGTTCTAGAAATTCGGTCTCTCTAGTTGTACCAGGAGGTTCTAGAAACTCAGTCGTTCTGGTTTTCCGCACCAGACTGGCTGACTCACAAACGTTCTCGTCTTCCAGTCGCGATTCTAGACTGGGGATTGGAGGCAGTTTAGATTTACTAGTTCCTTTCTCTCTTGCGCTTTCGGCCGATGTTGATGCAACTGGTGCTCTGTCTTCGTTATCGTCTTCTGTTTCCACAGGTCTCAACTGGAAAATTGTAATGAATTGAAATTTTAATTAAATCATTGAATGTCAATAATACACAAATACAAGTGCATAACAAAATTATACAATAAAAATGTTTCGCTTGAGAGTAATAATAGTATCATTTGTTCACAAGTCGTAAAAACGTTTAAAATATCAGTTTCCAATATTTGTTTCAAATTGTATCAATCTAAAACAAGTTGTGAAAAGCAATCCTATATTGTAAGAGGTGGTGCATGCACATCATCAAGATCTCAGTCGATCACAAGAACACAGCCCGGGTAGGAACTTCAGTGAGTAATGTTTTCAATGCGTTAAGTTCCTGTTGCTTCCAGAAATTCCAAAGGATACAGTATCATATATTTGATTCAAAAATTACCAAATTTTTTTTAATAATAACAGCATATTGTTATTCATAGGAAAGAACTCAAGAGTTGAGCTAGTTGGGGGCCATAACCTTTCCCTAACCTAGCCTTAACCTTCAACCATCTTCTCTTTAACCCATTCAGGGTTGTGTGGCAGAGAGGACCTGGAGTCCTAACTTCGCCCCAATAAAGGCGAATCAATCAATCAATTCTAACTAATCCCCAACTAGTGTGCAACAGTGTATCAGCCTGCAACAAAAACTTGACGCCATATTATAAATAAAGACAATTTTTATCAAGAGCTGAAGTTATCGATCATGAGCCAGCCAGGTCACTCGATATTATTATAATCAATAAATAATTTTATTTCCATCATAAATTCCATTTGACATTCATTTCAAGTTTTGGAAATTATATGACCACTTTAAGTTGTGTGGTCATTGTTAGTAATGTATTTAATTGTAATTACTAAATAATTGTTAAGACGTATGGGTTAATTTTTTTTGGAGTTCAGTTTATCACTTTACAGACATTTTAGCGCACGACGTCTGTAGCACCCTGTAAACTTTAATCACTATTCTCAACAAGCCAAGATAACCAGCAAGAAGCAAAAAATCAAATATAACAAGATAATATACATGAGTAGATCTCCGTACAGCACAATAACATACAAACATACAATTAATAAAAAACAAAGCAGCATACAAAAACAATACCTAAATTGAAAAACAACTGGATTCATGAATTTCCAATCAACATATCAACTCCAAATACAAAGTAAAACAAAAAATTTCAAACCGGGTTAACTCTTAGAACATCAACATCCGTTTGGACCCATAGCCATGCTTTTTATTTCTTTAAAAATGTATTCTTATTATTACATTTCCTGATATCTATTGGCAAACTATTAAAATATTGTGTACCCAAGTAACTAAGAGAATTTTTGAAAATCATTGTACTAACTTTTTGAGATCTGAGAAATTTTGAAACTGCTCGTCTAGTATTATAAATCAAGTTATCTGTAGCCTACCCGTATTTCCACTTTTTTTCATAGAATAATCGCAGAACAATATATTATTATTATTATAGATTACACTATATAGATTATACATCTATTACACTACATAACAATCTGGTCCATTCATTCCAAAAGCTACAATTTGAAATTACTGTTTAAATAAATAAGTGAGTATCTCACTTGGAAATAGATGTATTGAAATCGTGCTAATATCCAAAAGACAACAAGAATCAGAGAGTAAGTGCAGAATATAATATTTGAAATTTCTAAATATGATAAGAAAGAACACACCTTATGAGTCTTCCGTTGAATTGCGAGCTCTGCAAGCTTTGTTTTCAAGTCATACATTTTTTCCATAGTAACTGTGTTCTCATCAAAACGTTTAGTAAATTCGTCAGTCTTCAGCATACCTTCGTCTTCGAATAAATTACTAGAATGATATAATTTGTACATAGAATTATAACTTAGAAACAACATACGGTACAATTGAAAATTCAATGACGAAAATATGTATAGCAATAAATATGAGTTGACAAAGTCCTAATTTATAACTAACGATTAACTGACTCTGATTCTTCAGTGCTGAACCTATTCATTGATTATCAGTCTCTGGAATTCGTTCATTAACTGCGCTGGGATCTGATGTTCTTATTCCATTGAATATAATTGTTTACAATAATTGCAACAGCAAACATGGAAATATTCAATTCTGACTATTTTTATGGCGCTAAACTGATAATGAGGATTACCGTATTTCAAGAAAATTTACTTCAGTGAATTAATTTATTAAATTTAGTATGTATGCATGGCATTTCAACTTTCTTAAATTTTCAGATTGCATTATTTAAGCCCCAAGTGTTAAACTAAAGTGTTATTCAACTAAATTTCTTACATAGCTTCAACTATTTTCTTCAACTATAGTTTTATTTAGCATTCTATCTCGCTATTGTTAAAATTTTAACTGAATTGTTCCTAGCACTAGATCTGATCACATTTATTATTCATATCGAGGGAATTGTAAAGTTTATATCTACTTTTCTATTCATTCAGAGCTCTGTTGTTTTATTTTTGTTTAATAAAAATATTTGTTTAACATTGTATCCATACTGTTCATGAGATTAAGAAATGAATATGGAACATGAACGATCCCTCACTATATAAACTCAGGGGTTGTTAAACACAATATTCTCTCATTATTTTTAGTATATATTGTAATCAATGTATTTTTTGGAAGAATAAATTTCAATTTCAATATACCTTACCAAGAACTATAACAGTTATAGAAGTGCTGCATTCTAATTAGACATGCATAGAGCACACCTAGCTTTGTGATAGAAAAATGAATGTTCATACAAAAATAATCACTATGTGATCCATATTTCATGTGCGAGGTGGTGACCAGCTCATTGTCAGCTGCTCCAAAGGCTGACAAACTGATAAACTTGATTTATTATTCCATTATTCGTTATGATTCGTTACCAAACCAGTACGAGATCAATGTTAATAATACATTTAAAACAAATAAAAAGTTGACACAACTGATTATTTGAAGATTATAAAGTTTGAGTTTCAGCATACTTACAGCATTGAGGAATCAGATAGTGGGGAGTAGGATCCATCAACATTTTCTAGCACCCTGAACATATTCAATTGGTCCCCATCACGAAAAACTAGAACCGCCATTTTGCACCCGGGAGGCAAGTCATCTAGAAGCTCCTCTCTGTCAACACATAATCAACAGAATTGAAACTTTCAGGTAATAAAAGTTCGAGCAATAATATCTAATATTGCGAACAGAACAGATAAATCGTAATCAAACCAAATAACTGTCAAGTTGTATTATTAGTGATAAAGTTCGTTCTCAATAAACACATGAACTCTATGAATTCCTTCCATGAATGTATACAAGGTATGCAACACCGTGAGAGTCCTCCATTAATTTCGTCATAAGAGATGCGAGAATTGATAACGAAGTAGCCAATAAAATGAGAAAGGCAACTTGGTAATGAACAAATTGCTTATATCATAGATAAAAGATAGCTTAGATTAATATGCATGCATGCTTCTTTATGCGTGTGTACTTATATCTTGGTTCTTATGCTATATTTTCTCTATGCTTATATATGTATCTATAGTGAGGTCCACGTTATAAAGGCAGTGTACGATTGACAATACTGTTGCTGTCCTTTTCTATCATACAACAAAACAGATAGCGCTATCTCTCTCGCTTTGCAATGTTGTCAGTTTGACAGAATATTTTATTTTTACTTTTGACAGTGACTGTACAAAAGTAAACAAACAATTCTCAGCCGCCATTTTTTTCTTCATTCTATCAAAATACTTGAGTACACAAGTCGTATAATTGATTAAAAATGTATTTTTGGAACAATTAAATAATTTTTAGACATTACCGTATGAGAAATACAAATTAAAATACCTGAAATGAATACCTAAAAGTTGATAACTAACCATCCTAGACTTCATCCATGCTTCATTTTAGCCTACACGTAAAGGTTAGACCCACTCGTACCGGTATAAATAATATTGAAAGGTTATTTTAGAATTATTTACATTGAAATTACTTATTTCAAAAAGGATTTCTATTTTTCTATTATTTTAAAAATAAATGGGAACAGAATAACTACCAAATAACTTAATTTCTGTTGTTTTGAAATTCAGATTGTTGTATCACAGATTTTTTAAATTAGCCGCCATTTCAGGTTTGTATAAAAATAGAAATCTGATCTCAGTTATGAAAGCAAACTTTTGAATCAAATTATGAAGAAATATATTTTCTTGATTAATTTGACATCAAATTAGTTATTTTATCAAGGAAATGATAATTTATTATTATTGGATCAAATTTAATGGGATGAATTGAGTAACAGCTGTGTACACTCAGTGGTAAAATGGAAAGACTTGGCAACGTTTTTCTCCTATCTTTCTTCACTGCCATTATAACGTGGACCTCACTATAGATATAGAATAGGTAGATGTCTCAAAGTTTACATTGATTGATTCTTCATTTTTCACTTGATCTAAGAACCAATCTATATAAGATATTGAACACTTGACAAGTACGTCCAGGCATGACCTCTGAAGCGTGCTATGAACGGATCTTGGAATTTCTCCCAGGGTATCAAGTGAGTAGGAAGGAAAGTTTTGTGAAGATAGAACTATCGAAGCAGAGGAGACATGGTGTTTTTTGTTCATTAAGGAAAAATTCTACAACATCTCCAGTAATAGTGTTCGATTTTGATAATGCTGGAACTATTTCTTCCTGGGTTTTTATCCTACATTGGGCCCGTTCTGTGTACATGGAATGTGGTAAATTGTCCGATTCACAATTTACCAAGTAAAAAGTTCCGCGTTCCATGGGAGGAATTTTGACAGATTCTGTTCCAGAAACCTGTTCCAGCTCCAACTTTCTGTACCACAGTCGAAATGTGGTAAATTGTCCGACCTGGTACAGTTCCAACTATCTGAGCTCTCATTGGTCGATTATTGTAGTCTGCTTGCTTCTCTGCGCATGCGCTATATATAACATATAATACATAACCAACAATATGATGTTTGATAACCATTCATTAAATGAATTTTTCTCGATAGAAAATTTGAGAGCAATGGAATAAAAGAAATTTACACTTTTCTAGACGGTATGTTTGTAAAACAGCCTTTCTTCATTCACGCAGCTAGTAAACGACACATTGTAAATCAACTTTATATGTGCGCGCCAAAAGCTTGAACCAACGATTTTGAAATGGCGTTCCATGGGAACATTTTGCACTAGTCACGTGATGGAACTGGAACAATTTACTGTACACAGAACGTACACAATGTGTCATCATTTTTCCAATAAATTGAAATTGAAATTAAAATTGAATTGATGCTCAATAATCTCTGTAGATTATTAAACATATCACACTATTATCGAATTCTGATAGGAAATAAACGAGAATTGATACCTGTTACTTTCCATGAGCTCTCTTAAAGCAGCATCATCCAGAGGTAGGACACGTCTAACAGTGCTGATGGGTCCGCCTCTCATAGATAGCACCAGTTTGAGTGTCGACCCACTTTTGACGGAGTAATCAGCCAACAGTGACGCATCATCCAGCTCTTGCAGATTGTAAATCAAGTGCTGCTGACTGATCGGAATTCCTGTGGGACAAAGGTGAAAAAAAATCACGACCAAAACACTGCATAGGCTGAACTGTTATTATTTTACACTGATTAATTTTAAGGTGATTTTACGACTCACGCTGGCGCACAAGGAATCTTTCTTTTGCCTGTGTTTTTGACTCAACTACTGTACTCGTAGGAACATAATCATAGACCTTAATTACTGTAAGAAGGAATAATATTATTAAATCACTATTTCAGAAAGAAAGGAACTTATTTCGCCAAAATACAAAATACAGAATCACTAGAAAATATTTTCAATAATTAATACAATAATAATTGAAATATACATACATAATCATAGAAATGAAAAATACATTGTACGAAATAAAACACTGCATACAGATTACCTTTCATAATTATTTATGTAATAATTGAGAGTTCCTGTATTTCTATGAATTAAAGTTATATTTTTGCTTTAGTCTTGTGTAATAGCATATTCTTAACTTTTGTAAAGCTTTCTTATATTTGTTTTTGGCAAATGCATGAAATCATACATTCAAATCGATAGTTCAACTATAGATATGAAGTGGACGTATAAGTAGCATTTAGTACAAGTATGAAGTAATAATAATATTCGTATGTCTTTTATTGGTGCGGAGTCCCTGAAGGAAATTTCACCTCGTCAAAGAATATCATATCATTTAAGCCGTCAATGGGATTCACCACTGTTGTTCGGTATATCAGCCGGGACCGACGATACTGTGGTCCAGTATTTCAATAATGTCTGTCTATCAATAAACTCTATGAAAAGCCAAATTATACACTTTAAAAATGTTCCTATACTTCCCCAATTATATATTGGTGATGATGAAATTGAAAGCACTGACTCTGTTAATATGCTAGGGGTAAATTTTGATGAAAGGCTGACATGGACTTTACATGTTGATAGTATGATCAGGAAAATAAGTAAAAGTCTCTTCCTTATCAGAAATCTGGTGAAGTATGTTCCACACAACACCATTAAAGTGGCGTACTTTGCTACATTTTATTGTTATGTTGTGTACGGTATAGAGCTTTGGGGGTGGTACTTCAAAGGAAAATATTCAAAGAGTATTTGTACAACAAAAGAAAGCGATAAGGTATATGGCAGGGCTCGGATACAACCACCCTTGTAGAGAAGCATTCCGATCACTATCCCTACTAACAGTACCCTCTATTTACATTTTCAGGCTGACTGTGCATTCTGTCCAAAATAGAACGAATTCCCAAATTAGAGCCGATACACATTCGTATAACACTAGAGGGAGAGAAAACTTTGTAACTCAGCCTCATAGGAGGAAATTATTTGAGAGGAAGCCTAGCTATGCAGGGTGCAAATTTTATAATGGACTTCCAAGCTTTTTGAAACTATTATCAACTAAACTGTGGATTGAGAAAATTCAAAACTAACCTTCATAAATTCTTAATAGAAAAAGTCTATTACTCGGTGGATGAGTTTCTGGAAAACCATCCTTGAAGACTATTAGATAAGTATTGTAAATTTTTATGTATTTGTTATGACTGACATGCTATATTTTCAAGAAAATATTTATTCTAATTGACGCATTCTTGTACATTTTTATGTATATTTGAATAAAGATGATTGATTGATTGATAACGTGTCCATCCGATAACACGTATGGAGTATGAAGCGTGATTAGAAAAACTAAGTATAAGCAGGAGTATGAAATGTGTTATCTATGGGTGTGTTCACATGAGCAACTTTCTTGATGCAACTTTTGAACCACCTTCAAACAAAGTTTCTCTAATGAGCCAGGGGTATAATTTTTTTAGATTTCTACCAGCAGTTCTGCAACTATTTACACATAAGAATCAGCAGGAGTATGAAATGTGTTATCTAAAGGGTGTTTTCACATGAAGAACTTTCATTGTGCAACTTTTTTAACCGCCTTTGAACTAAGTAATAATGGGGTATAATTTTTTGTAGATTTCTACCTGCGGTTCTGCAACTTAGTTGCTCTATGTGAACACACCCTAACTGAAGAAAAAATGAAATAATCGGATGACAATCAATTGACATCATTTTACGGCGATTAGATTTAACATATTCTTACCTCCAATTCGTTGGATTTTGACTTTGACAGACTTGATGGTATCGTGAGGGAGGACCGACATTTCAAATTTAGTCCCAGTCAGTGTTTCAACAAACAGAGTGATCGATTCTTCCCGTCGATACTTGGAGAAGGCTCTGTAGTCCTGGAAAGACATCATCAGCTGTTTTCGAAGCGGACAACTGTGGCCCCCTCATGGAATTCGTCCAATACTTATTTCAAACAGGATCACTGCCAATTTTGCGTTGATCATGGTTGACCTGAAACAATTCATTATTTATCAATAATAAGAAATGATTCACTATACCTATATAACAATAACAAGAAACCTGTCACAGATATTTGAGATAATATTAGCATTTACTATTCACAACAAGAAAGCTTCTAGAACAAATAGATTTAAAATTATATTGTTATTTATTACATCGTTCAAAACACAATAATGTATTTATTTTTGGCAATATTTATAAAAGAGAAATTCGATAAATTGCAGAACTATGTTTGTCTTTTTAATCTACTCAAGATTAAATTTTAAAATCCTCTAGATCTGGTTTTTGTTATTGATAAGAAATGATGACTCACAATTTCGAGTATTGTGTTTGATTGTGGTGGCTTTACCACACGCTACATACACCTACTATAAAAGCGAAATATTACAAACCAATGCAGTAGTGTGTTTATCCCCGTAAATTTCATGTTTAATTGAAAATTTCTGTAAATTGGGACAAAAATTCTGATTTTCTCTGGAGTAATTATGATAAAGTCAACATTATTGTTAATACAAACAACACAAGAAACAATGAACTGTATATTTGTGTAAGTTGTACAAATACAGTAGGCCTAATGATTAGACGGCTCTATTAACTTTATGTAATTGATGTTATAACATCAATATACAGTCCAAAGTATAGAGATTATGCATCAAGAAACAATGCTATTTTCAAAAAATAAGCTTTCATAGTTTCAAGGTACACTTTTACCGAGGATGAAAAACAAAAGAGAGGATCAACAAACACATCTTAAGAGTATCTACACCAAGATACTAAAGTTTTTATTAGATTTGAAAAACTAGTTGATTTTCAATAGAAATTTGATAACAATGAATTATTAAAATTAGTAGATAAATACTAAATTCTAGTTTTCTATTGGAATTCACCACACCGACATTTGATAACAATGAATTGTTGAAATCAGCAGATAAATACTAAATTCGAGTTTTCTATTGGAATTCACCGCACCGGGGTCTATAATGTGTCTCGGGATACAATACAGGAAATGGAAATATGATTATTGAGATTTGACATGAGGTTCAAGAGCAAGCAAGCAGGAATTTAATGGTCGACTAATGCACGTTCAAGGTCGATCGATCAAGCTATTTGTGCCTCTCCTTCTCGAATAGATGGAATAAATTACGCTCCATTGGTGTAACACCCAACTACTGCCAGATTCTTCACGAATAAACTCACCAATACGTGAATAAATAATCAGTAGGTGAATAATTAATAGATCCCAACAAATAATCCTGAGACTGCGGAAGAGTGTTTCTGTGAGAAACAGAGAGGAGAATAGGAACATTAGAAATATGATCCAATTATTCATCATGAGCCTCAAAGTTCAACGGATGAAATCATGTGATGTGTCAATCATTTTATCGTCACACCAACATAAAAATCAAGGGTGTTTACACAGAGAATATGGGTCTCAATGAAAATGAATTGCCAATTTAACATTTTTATTTCACAGATGAGATGAGTCTCTCGGTAATCTCGGAAGGGTGGTGACTGATAACCAAATCCTTGAGAGATAGTTATGAAATTCAAAATCATTCTATGGTGGTAATTGAATTCATTAATATACCGCTAGTTCTTGAGCAACCCAGAACTGTCAAGAAAATGGTTCACTTTTATCCCTCTCTTCAACCAATCACAAGCTAAGGAATTGAATCGAGCTTAGAGAACCAACCTCAAACAAAAAATATAGATGATATTTATGTGAAAACTTAGACAATTCTACCGTCATAGCAATTTTAAATTTCAATTCCGAAGTACGACAAGTATTTTCCACATACTTTCAAAATATTCTATGATAGTCAATATCTATTATTGAATAGAAATGAGCAACATACGAAAGAATAAACAAGAAAACGTGTCGTTTTTACACTTTTTCTCAGCACACCACAATAATTCAGCTGACATAGCACATCAATCGTTCTAAAGAATCTTGATAAAAATAAATGAATAGCAATATTTGAGACTAAAATTACTAACAGAATTCAAAATGGAGTGGAATTTTAGAGGCTCATGGAAGTGATAGATATTCTTTAGATCAGTAAGTAGACTAAGTAGTAGGATAGTTCAGTCCATCTCAATACCTTGATGACAAGGGTTAACAAATTTTGTTGATTCCTCTCGATATACATGAGGCAGAGAAAAGGAAGTCGCTGACTACAGTTAGGATACCTGGCCTAACAAAAATGGGCTTGCAATGAGCATAATGTTTGCTGGAAATTATAATCCTAGCAGCCTGTTTTTGCAGCTTCAGTGTATCCACAACTTTGACTAAATAACCAACTAAAACGTCAAGGTATGCCTTTGATGTCAGCATGCCACCGAAACTAACAATCAACCAGACTTTTGATACGCAGATGATAAATTGTGCAAATTTCAGTGCTCCCCAAAGAATGTCACTTCTTTTTTGTGCTTGCAATGAGCATAATGTTTGCTAGAAGTTATAATCCTATAATCAGCATGCCACCGAAACTAGCAATCAACCGGACGTTTCATATGCAGATGATAAATTGTGCAAATTTCATTGCTCCCCAAAGAATTTCCCTTCTTTTTTGTGCTTGCAATGAGCATAATGTTTGCTAGAAGTTATAATCCTATAATCAGCATGCCACCGAAACTAGCAATCAACCGGACGTTTCATATGCAGATGATAAATTGTGCAAATTTCATTGCTCCCCAAAGAATTTCCCTTCTTTTTTGTGCTTGCAATGAGCTTAATGTTTGCTAGAAGTTATAATCCTATAATCAGCATGCCACCGAAACTAGCAATCAACCGGACGTTTCATATGCAGATGATAAATTGTGCAAATTTCATTGCTCCCCAAAGAATTTCCCTTCTTTTTTGTGCTTGCAATGAGCATGTTTGCTAGAAGTTATAATCCTATCAGCCTGTTTTTGCAGCTTCAGTGTATCCACAACCTTGGCTGAATAACCTTACATGAGTAGACCATAAGCGAAACGGCAGTGTAAAAGTGCATGATAATAAATAATGACCAGATATGCCTCCGTTACATGTCCCCTCAGCTTGAGCAACAGGAAACAGATTCGAAACAGTCTCTTAGTCACTTGTTGGATGTGGCTAACCCAACTGAGTTTTGAATCCAAGACGAAGCCTAGCAGCTTCAGATGTTCCTGATAATGAGGCAAGCTCTGCAACAAACGGCAGATGATGTTTTGTGTCTTGCTCTCATTCAGGTAGAAACGATTTACCAGGAACCAAATTATGGGTGAAGGATGCAGATTTAGGTATAAAGTTGAAGATTGCAGATACTCCGCCGACATCTTCAACACCCGCTGAAGGTCAATGCCAGATGACAGCAATGATGTATCGTCAGCTAAAAAAAGTTAAGTCATTGTTGTCCAAGTCGTTGATCATTATGATAAACAGGACCAGCCCCAGTATTAAACCCTGACGTACCCCAAAATTTAAAGGAAGTAGCTCCTCCCAATGACATCACCTGTGCTCTCCAAGTCGGGTATAACTCCAAGATGAAAAATCAAATTTGGGAAGAGCAGTAGGAACACTCACACTGAAAGCTTGCACTTGCTTGTTGCGTTCAATGCAAACAGCTACATGCAAGTCACAAAGTGTCTCAATGACACTTTTCAAAAAAAATGTCAGCTCATGTGCTATGATTGCTCATATACACATTCAATGTAATCACACCCTTATTCAGCTTTTATTGTTTAATGTATCTTTTATGCTTATTTATCTTATTCTTATCTTATATTATCTATAGGATACGATTTATCATATCATAGTTATCGATAGTTTATCAGAGATTGACAATGGTGTAATAACCGAAACCGGTCTTTCTAAGTATCAATAAATCTGTTTTTGACAATTTCTTAGTCTTTTTCTTTCAATATGAATAATTATCACAATATCAACTTCTCAACTACACAAAAAGAGAAAAAAAATACAGTATTTATAATTTTATTTTTATAACTTACAAGTGGATCAGTGATTTTGTTGAACTTGCTTTTATTATAACTGATAAGTTTTATTATACCTGTCAATATTGATATTTTACTTCTGAAATCAGGTGTCTTCACCACGATCCAAAGTAAGTTCAGGGAATTGTCAAAGCTCTTCAAGTCTCCTTATCAGGGTTAACATTTATTACTTACTAAAGCCTATCACAGAAGACAATTTTATTATTATCATCAAATTTTCTATTGTAGTACCTAGCGTAAACAATCAACTCAATTCTAAAATTGTGCATGTGTGACGAGGCTTAATGATGAAATTTAGGATACCGGTATTGATACTACATTTTAGAGATTATAGTTTTGAGTTCTTAGTGGTAACCCGGCTACTAACGCTTTTGTCACTTGGAAAAGCAACAATCAGGATTAAAAATCAGTTTGATTGATAAGCTAATTAAGTTATTCTCAATAGTATCAACTTACCCATACAGCCGAGAGTCAATGTTGTGCAAAAATATTACGGTATGCTCGTTGTTTGAATTGCAATCAACTATATTTGGTGAAGCACAGCAAAAGTGACAAGTATTATTGAAGCTTATGGATCACAAATTAAAAGTTAATTGGCAGATAAGCCTAGTCGAGAAACTTTGAGAAATTTATATCATTGTGAAACTTGATTTTGAAAACTTATACGAGCAATAATAAAACTGAAACATGTAGGACAAGATATTGACAGGTGATTGGAAGAATCCATCTGACAAGGTTAAATATTTAGATTGTCAATGAGTGGCTCCAAAAGGATTTCAATATTACAAAAAAGACGTTTTTTGAAAAAATAAACTGCTCAATACACAAGAATTAACTAATGGAATGGTCAAAACCTAAAACTAGTAAGCAAGTAGCAGAAGGCAAGAGTGGTAGAAGGTGGGTTACCAAGCAACAAAGCAATTTTGTTTGTAAAATGACCTGCGCTCTACGCCTTGATTCTCGATATCTTTCATCCACCTCAAAACTGATTATAGGAAAGTATTGGTATCAATATTAGGAACAAAGGTGTTAAAAATGTAAAAACTAGAAGTAAATTATCAGAATTAAAAAGCCCTATCTGCAGACGATCTGTTCTTAGTCGATGTTAATAATTAAGTTAATTGATGGAAATAAAATCGAGTTTTAAATACTAAATAACCATTGAGGGATGGAGACTTACCCTTTTGAGGAAGTTATATTATAATAAAATGTACTATACAATAACAATTAATTTGAAAGTGTTACTCTTTAATCCCTGATCCTTTTCAACTCAGAAGAATTTCTGTGATTTTAAGGTTAGGTCAGCTGTTTACTTTTTATGCCATCAGTATTTCATTGTCATAGAATAAATAAATTCAAGGTCTTTTATTTTTGTAAACTGTCTGCATCGCGGAATTTATTCGCTCGCGCAGTTACAACAGCGCTCCGTGATTGTGTTTTTACAACTATAGTGAGGTCCACGTTATAATGGTAAGGGATAAAGATAGAAGAATAGCGATGCCGATTCTCTGCATTATTTAATTATATTTCTACACTATAAGAAACATAATTGGCATCGTTGTGGACCTAGAAATGGATAATTACCACCCGCTTTGTCGAATAATAGACAAGGATAGCAAAACCAAAGTTGATCACTTACTCTCATTATAACGTGGACCTCACTATACAAAGAAAAACATTACCCAATCCGAAATTTGTAAAATGTTACAATTTACTTAGAATATTGACTATCAAAATAAACTCTTCAGCCTTCACCAAATTCCAATGGATTCAAAGCCTTTTCCATGTTATTCAAGGAAAATAAAATGGCCAGTACATCCTGAATGTCCATAATTATTGAATTTTTTTCAGTTATTGATCAAGCGAAATGAGTTTTGTCATTTCTCTTAATGTTTAAATGTTTATGTGTTGCGCATTTATTACGGCGAAATTTGACAGGTATGTTCCTTTTTTAATTGCGCGTCGACGTATATACAAGGTTTTTGGAAATTCTGCATTTCAAGGATAATATAAAAGGAAAAAGGAGCCTCCTTCAAACGCCAATATTAGAGTAAAAATCAGGCTATAGAATTATTCATCATAAATCAGCTGACAAGTGATTACACAGATGTGTGTGGAGAAACCAGTCTATTGATGTATTTCCATAAGGTCTATAGTTTCAAATGGGTACTTGTGAATGAGATGACTGCATGAGGTCTACTGTTCACAGAACTACTAGTTCTTATAGTACGATAGTTTGTCACCTTGTGGGGACAAAATCCCCAACGATATTCCTTTTTATTATCAGACTTCCTGATAAATACGTTAATTACTATAATATATCTATTACAATAATAGACTCTCTATAACTATTAGTTCAGTGAACAGTAGACCTCACGCAGAAATCTCATCCACAAGTATCAGATGTCAACTGTTTTAAATGTTAACAAACTCAGTTCATGTTTGAATTTGTATTCCATATTATGATATAATATTCATCCAGTTCCTTGATAATCTTTCTATCTGATGAAATTTAATTTTTTTAGAATCAAAAATATTATAATTTCTCCAGCATTATTCAGTTCATTTGTTTATTCTCATTCACCTATTGAATTCGTTTTTTCAAATGTGAGGATATTGATACAGTAGAAGCTCTCTTAACCGACCTCGGATCAACCGCCTGTCGGATTAACCGACCGTTTCCAGGAATATACAAACTTCCGCTGCTGCTGCTGCGATAACGATCCAAAAATAACTTTCATGTTTCAACAGGTCGAACATATGATTCCGTAGCAAGTCAAAATTCAGTCAGTTGCTCTCAATATCATGTGCGGGCAGTTTCTAGTGTGCTAACTGTGTTTGCAAACTTTGATATTTAACAGTTTTTGATACCATAATTGTTTTTTTTAATTGTTTATGTAATTGACTTTGTTAGTGTAAAGTACAGTAGTGTAAAATGAGTGGTGTTAAACGTAAGAGAATGGTTGTGACGATGGAACAAAAACTAAAAGCAATAGAATGACTTGATAAAGGGGAAACTGTTAAAAGGATTAGCGATGAACTCAGTGTCGGTGTTACAACGGTCAAGGACTGGAAGCGTAATAAAAAATCCATTCAGGACTACTGCACCCAAATTAAATCCGAGAAAATCTTAACCTCTCGTTGCACTTTAAAGAAACCTACAAACGAGATTATTGACGATGCATTATGGCTGTGATTTACTCAAGAGCGGCGGAAAGGTACACTGATTAGTGGGCCAATTTTGAAGGAAAAGGCAATGGCGTTTTACGCTAAAATTGAAAACTGCTGGACTTTCACAGCGAGTGACGGTTGGCTAGCACGATGGAAGAAACATCATGGTATCCATTTTCTGAGTATATAGATCAAGGGACATGGTAGATCATAAGGACTATTGGGTGAGTAATGGCTACATTAGCTTTAAAAGTTTAGGAACAGTTTTTCAAAAACTTTTTTTCACGTGTTTGAATGATTTTAACACCTATTACAACTATTTACAATATTATTCGGTTTAACCGACCTTTTTCGTTATCCGACAACACTCCGGTCCCGTAGGGGTCGGTTAAGAGAGCTTCTACTGTACTGCCATAGAGAAACGATAGCGTAAGTAGATATCCCATGGTATAGGGAATTTATGTCGCAACTTTTACTGTTATCTCAAGCTGATTACCTACTGTCGATTATTGTCAATTTTTACTGTTTTTTTTGGGGTGATATTGTATGAACGGCACAATTTGAGAGACTACCAGCGTTATACAGCTGCATATGAAAGAACTACGTGAACTATTGGCTTGGGATAACAGTAAAAGTTGCGACATAAACGCCCTATACCATGGGATATCTACTTACGCTATTGTTTCTCTATGATACTGCTGACGGGCACGCATAATAATACCATGACTGCAAAACAAAATATTGAAACCAAAGACCTTGAAGCTGCGATTAGACCAAATTTATTTAAAAAATGTTAATAACTCAATCCTTTTAGATTAAGTTAGATTGAACATAACTTATCATACACATGATGAACATATGTGTTTGTCAACTTCCGTTCAATCTAATTAGAATCTATAAGGATTAAGTTATAACCATTTTGCTAATAACTTTGGTGTAAACCCAGCTTAAAGATGCATACCTCTTTAATGTCTTTGATTGCAACTATAGACCTTATACAAATACAGTAATAGACTGGCTTCTCCACACACATCTGTGTAATCACTTGTCAGCTGATTTATGATGAATAATTTTATAGTCTGATTTTTACTCTAATATTGGCGTATGAAAGAGGCTCCTTTCTCCTTTTATATTATTCTTGAAATACAAAATTTCCAAAAACCTTGTATATACGTCGACGCGCAATTTAAAAAGGAACATACCTGTCAAATTTCATGAAAATCTATTACCGCGTTTCGCCGTAAATGCGCAACATATAAATATATGAACATATAAACATTTACCCATTAAGAGAAATGCCAAACCGTCGTTTTAAATCTTAGAACTCACTTCGTTCGGTCAATTATTATTATAATACTTGCATGTGTGGGAAGGGGGCTAAATTTTAAAATTCTAAGAAAAAGGCAGCAACTCAACAGCAGTCACATAACCAAAGATAAGAATTTTATAATCTTCTTGTTGAAAAATAAAAAAGCAAGTGCGTTTTTAAAGTACTTTGAAAGTATCTACTGAGCAGTCCACTTTTTTGAATGATTTGGCAGGAAACATTTCATTATTTTTATGACACAATAAACGCCTTCGTTATGCGCATGCGGACAAATTCCGCGAAGCAGTCAATATACTTCTCACTTGTCTGCTGATTTTCTAACCTGAAAATGATAAACAGCAGACGTTGACGTGAGTGTTGTTGGAATAATTCCACACGTTTAATTTTAAAGTTTGTAATCAAACAAAGTATTTATTGCTCTATTCCTACGTTCAATCCAACTTCAGTTTTTTTACTCCTTCTAGAAGTTGGTGAGTTTTCTGTTTAGTGGTGCACAATCACTCAATTCATTATTTTATTTTTATTCCGTTAATTGTTGTTCACACGATTGTTTGCATTAAATGTAACGTATTTAGATGATCACGTTATTCCATGACACTTTTTGTGGCGCTTATAAACCATTAATTACGATATAATTTTAACAATTCATTAATCTTAAAACAATCAATGACGATTCCCCGGTCAGCAGACTGCGGGGAAGACAACAGAAGTCACTAATCACTATACAATAAATAGGCTACTTTTTCTAGTCTGTATCATTTAGGTACACTATCATTGCCCAGGAATTTTGGGATAGGTCACGTATTAATCACACATACTCTATAGTCATACTTTGACTAATTGTTACAAAACAACATACTTTGTTGACAAAATTGGCAAGAGTCTGGTGGTGTTGAGAACACTGTGGTTGTACAGAGTGTTTGATAAAGAACTCCCTATTTTTAATATGTCATAGAATCTGTAATGAGTGATTCACACTACAGTATTCTAGTTTGTATTCTAGGTAGAACAAGAGTCATACCAAGCCGATTTATCATGATATAATAATACTCATTGATAGCTTCTTGAATACTCCCAGCCAAGTTGATTATCAATAGTAAAGCCAAGCAGAGTAACTTGCTCAGCATTTGGACTGGCTCTACTAAAAGTACACTCAGTTCCTGCGTTTTCCCCTCATTCAGCAACAGTCTGTTAGCCTGGATATCAGTAATATATATTATTAGCAGTACTATCTCTACCGCTACTTAAGAATCAAGAATTTTACTGGCCTTAAAACAACATTACAAAATGTAAGCAATAGGCTTCGTCAATAATTGGTAAAATATCACTAGGTAGACTATACAAACGATCAAATTCACAAACACAAACATTGAAATATTCCAGGTACTCATTAACAGAATAGAAATTTTGAGATTTGAGCCATTTATCAACAGCAATACAAACTGTTTTCAATGGTAACTGTTTAACTTTATCCAGTAGTAAATTAAACATGCGAATTTGTAGGTATCTATGACTTTTCAGAGTTTTAGTCAATCTGAATGTAGGTCTAGTTATATCATCCCTATTTCTAGTGTAAGGTAGCCTAAATGTACAGAAATATTTTAATTAGAGTTAGACAGATTTTTCTTAACGAAGATTGAACTATAATATATATACAAACAAGGTGAGGTCATAATTTTGTGTCCAAAAAAAATTTCTCTACAAGATTCATTGTATCTCATACCAAATATAACTCTTAAGTGCTTTCTTTTGCCATATAATTTTTTTTTAAGAAGATGAGTTGCCCTAAAGTTTAACTCCGTAAAACAATTGTGAATGGAAGAGACCAAAGTATATCATTTTAATCACATCTAGGTTTACACAATATTTCAGTCTTCGTAGGAGAAATGTTACTCTAGAAAGCTTTTTACATAAATTTACTAGATGATACTCCCAGCTGAGTTTACTATCTAAGTACATTCCTAGTAACTTTACAGGCTTGAAAGCATCATCATTCAAATTCAGATTGCATTGTTGAGAGAAAATATTATTTGCTCTGTTTTGCTCTCATTCACCTTAAGTAAGTTGGCATTGAACCACATCTTAGACTCATCCATAGCCCTTGATATCCCAGGGTTTCTTAATTTTTAGATTTTCATAGCTTCACAATTGAGCCTATGAAATTCTATTATAGAAAATCACAAGTAACCTTATTTTATATTTTTCGTACCCTTGATATTTTTCAGAAACTGTTACAATGAAGAAGTTGTCGGAGCTACGACCAGACAAAAGTCTACTGAATCCAAACTTCAACGGCTACAAGCTATCCTTGGCAAGCATACCATCCTATAATCTTGCCTTCGAAAAGGGTAAGTTAAATTAACCAAAAAAAGTTATAATTCGTCACACTTCAAAAAATTTTCTAGTTTGATTTCATATTGTATCGAACATTGTATCTGTGAAGGGAATGGAGTCATCTGCTTTTTTCAGTACTTCTGGAGTACCGCAGGGAAGTAATCTGGGTCCTCTTCTGTTTCTTTTGCTAATTGATGAGCTTTCTCTCCAGTTGTCCTCGGAATGTCTAGTTTTTGCTGATGATATCAAGATTTATCGAGAGGTCCGAGGTCCTGATGATTGCCATCAGTTGCAGATTGATGTTGACAGGGCTTCATTGTGGTGTGCGGTGAATCGTCTTGAGATAAATGTGGACAAGTGTAAATTCATGACGTATTCTAGAAAACGTAATCCCACAGCCTTCACTTACAGAATTAATAATCATATTCTGGACAGAGTTACCATCTGCAAGGACTTGGGAATTGTTTTTGACAATTCTTTGTCATTCTCATCCCACATAGAGTATGTAACTAACAAGGCAAACAAGCTGTTGGGGTTTGTTTTGAGGAACTCGGCTGACTTCAGTAACCCTGATGCTATAATAAGTGTTTATGTCTCTCTTGTGAGGAGTGTGCTTGAGTTTGGCTCCATGGTTTGGAGTCCTCATACTGACCAAGATAATCGTGCAATTGAGAAAATTCAAAATAAATTGCTTCGTTTTCTGTATTTTAAGAGGTTTAGAAGAGCTTGTCCTCTTGGTTCTCCTTCTGGCACACTGAGAGATATGTTTTCGATGGATTCCTTGAATTCACGCAGGGATAGAGCGCCAGTGTTTTTCATTTGGTCGCTGCTTGATGGAGTGGTGCATTCTCCTGTGCTGTCAATGCTTAACTTTTATGTACCCTCCTTCAATGCCAGGAATTCTGTCTTGTTTTCTTTGCCTAGAAGCAGGACTGTGCATAATTATTTCTCGCCTCCAACTAGAGTGCGGAGACTGATGAATGGCTGAGTAGAGGGTCATACTTGGTTGAATCGGAATTGGAAGTAAGGAGATTGATGTTGGAGTCAATTGCTCGTTGGTAATATCTTGTTCCTTTTTTTTCTCTTTTTAATCTACACACAACAACATAGTCGTCGTTATCATAATCATCATCATCATCGTCATCTTTATCGTCTTTCATCATCATAATCATCATCATTGTCATACCCCTCCTTATCACCTTCAATTGTTGGTTCAAAATATTGAAATAATGATCTTGTTCTTTTTCTCTTATTAATTTATACTTATCATCTTCATATTCCTCTTTTTCATATTCTATTTTAGTTAAAAAATATTGTAGTTTCTATCTCTCTTTAATTTAGTGAATTTTCTATATTAGATTAGACTTATACTATATTATATTATATTATACTATTAATATATTAGAATTGTAATTTCTTTAGTGTCAAGAGGGCTATTATGGGAAGTATTTCTTCCTGGTGCCCTCATATTGTAATGTAAATAAATAAATAAATATTGAAATTAAGACAGTAGGCCTACTCAAGCTCAATGTTTGTTATATTTCTTTAACTTGTACCTCTTTTATGTTTTTCTTTTCAACAAGCCTTTAATGTATTAATAAAGTCAATAAATGAATTTACACAACCAAGTTATCTATAAAATCAATCAATGGAACACAGGTACAGGATACAAACAGAATACAACATTTTTCTTCTTAATTTTTATAAATTGATTTTATTCATCTAATTCTTCTTAGAAGGCAACTTCACTACATTAGCAGTAAATTCATAAATATCTAGAAATTGAATTTCCACTTGATAATTTCCGATATAATAAACACAGAAAAAAAGCCATAGAGGCATGGCTGAACTTGAATTATTTCCAATCGTTGACTTTTATATAATAATCAATTTCTTATTATAAATTAGATTTTTGAACACTTCATACGCTAAATTCAAGTTTATATATTACATCCCTGATTAAGCTGATTTACGACTCACACTGGCGCACAAGGAATCTTCCTTTTGCCGGTGTTTTTGCCTCACCTACTGTAGGCCTACTTATGCATGTGAGCATAAATTAAATCTTCATTTTATAACTATTATTTATAATAACATGAATAAGGATATCATTTCGTTATTATATCCAATTAAATAAATTAACATTTCCTTAATTTTTATGTTTGTATCTTAGTTTAAGTTGTACAGTAGCATATTTTTTGTAAAGCTTTTTTGTATTTTGTTTTTTGGCAAATAAATTCATTCATTCATTCATTTCAATCAAAAAAATTCAAAGCATAGAGCCTTCTTATCTCTATGTTCAAAGTTACTCATAAAAATGATTTCATATTATCCATAATTTTCGTTTTTAAATTGTCTCTTCCTTTTTCAGGCGTTGATCAAGTATCTCCTAGTGATGATCAATATTCGTTCCTTTATGCAAAACTGTTCAGCCTCCATAACTACTTAATTGCGGATAAATGGAACGAGGGTCACTTATATTTCATCGATAAAGACTGGAAAATTCAAAAAATTGTCATGAACGAAGTGAGTATTCAATAATATTATTGTTACTCTTATACACTCTGTATTACTAATGTAAATTTTTCTAATAAAATTAACAAATTCTTACATGGTTTTGAGCTTGAGCTACTTATTTAGAACCAACTTGAAGCTTGTTAAGCTGCGTTTACACCAAAGCTATTAACAAGATGTTGATAACTCAGTTCTTATAGATTCTATTAGATTGAACGGAACTTGACAAACACATATGTTCATCATGTGTATGATAAGTTATGTTCAATCTAATAAAATCTATAAGGATTAAGTTATGTATTGCTGCGTGTAAACGCAGCGTTAATGTATTAGTTTTCATTAGTAACTGATTGTCATTTTCATGTTGCCACAGTCAGATTTGGTGGAGAAAACAGAAGCCGTATGGGAAATTCCAAGCAATCACAAACGAGCACCCGGTCACTACTTCCCTTCTATATCGTTTCCGTCTCAAGACTTGGCTGTGGTAGCGGATGGAGCTGGGACACTTCATATTATTTCCAGGAAGACAACTTGGGAGGTGGGTTTACTTGAAATTTTTTTATACACACTCAAATCGAAATCAAATCATCCAATTTCCAATGAACAAAATCAACGAAATATTCTACAATTAGATTGCTTTGTAAAAGTAACTCACGACACTACCCAGTCCCATATGCTCAATAGCAATTTAATTCAAACCAATCTAGGATTAGATTATCGCATGGTTACTAAACTTATGGTCATATTTATTACAATGTGGCTTAATTGAGTGAGCTGATAGTTTAAACTAGCATTATATTTTAACTTTTATCGATCATACGGGCCTTATCCGGACATTTTGCAAGGCTAGCTACCCAGATCTAGTGGAGTGCACGTTTTGAAGTCAGCATCTGGTTAGCATTGGTTTGCTATCCTTGCCTGTCATTAGAAAAGCAAATAAATCTATCCATTTCCGACACCACACCGTTTCCAAATAGCCAAGAAATTATAAAAACACTTCACTTATATTGGCTACTTCATTGATAAAATATTAATGAATACTACTTCAAATTAATAAAAAAAAATTAATGGCTACTTCAAATGAATAAAAACTTGTATTACCCTCTAATTAAAAAACTTTAAATCATTTTAAGGACTAGTTTCGACCATTGGTCATTTTCAAGTTGAAATGTCCAGGAAATTATGTATTCAGTGTTGGAATGCCGATTGCAATCGCTAGGAATATTGGATGCTATGTAGAAATATAATGGACTAGGCTACCAGAATATTTTTATCTCAATCGTGAAGTAAATAAATCACGAAGATGTATTTTTCTTGATGAATATAATACACTTGAGAAAGAATTGATTCCTATTAACAAGATTTAACAATCAATATAAAATCAGATACACTGGAGTGACTTGAATCACAGCTGAAATTGTGACAAGTACGTTTGTACGCTCGCCAATTAAATCCACAGATTTGAAATCGTGAATCTGATTGTAGGCAAATATTGTCAGCTGGGAGAACAATGAATAGAACTAGAGTATCATTTTAGAAGTGTGTTTCTTTGTATTTGTTCTATGTTTCTTCACTTTAGAAGTAACGAATAGAGTGGCTGCCTTAATTCGTTCCCCAGGAGATCCCAGCCCTCTCTGAAGCCCATACTATAAGGACCGAATAAACACGACCGAATTTTTCGGTAGATTTTTCGCTGATCACAGAACGCGAACTTATGGAGCAGACTTGACGCTTTTATTGGGTAGACTAAACGAGTCTAATTTCGCTTATATGGTCTGCCCCATAAGAGGCCGTGCGTTCTGTAAAGTTGGGTCGAGTTTATTCGGTCAGTAGTCCTTTATTTTGGACCTTACGTTCGATTATTCCAGAAAATAGTATCTTCACTGGAAGAAGAAACCGGTGTGAATTATAATGCATGTTTGAGAATCCAAAAGCTACACAATAACATCTATTCACAGTAACTACTACCATAAAATGGATGAACGTTGGACAAGGAGCGTTATAGGTCTACTGATGTTACACTTATGTGATTTGCTCATGTTATAAAACTATGAATCCTTTACTCATGTTATTCATTTATTTATTTGCTCATGTTATAAAACTATTAATTCCTTTGCGTTTTTTGTTACACATTGTTCAAACATTTCTCAGGCGAACTATAGTGAGGAGGTGATCGGAAAGGAAACGCCTTTTGTTGTGTATGATAGTCAGTGTGAGGAAACCGATTCTCAATGTGTCCTTCACTGTTTGGTTGTACATGTGAAATCAGAAGAAGATCCCAAGGAAGGTGATCCATCCAATCGTTATGTGACCGTTATCGACTGGTTATCATTGCTACAAGGTAAGTTAATCCAAGGTCAAGAAGTTGTGAGTTTTTTTAATTTAGTTATGAAAATATGTGCTGTGCTATCTTTGAATGAATCAATCCTATCTTGAGAACCGTAAATCAAATCAAATTTATTCCCTTCAACACTTTACAAAGTTGATGTATATTGTACAGTAAATACCTACAGTAGTACTACAGTATAATATAAGCATACCATAATAAAGACTATAATAACAATTTTTTCCAATATATGATATTTCCTATATCCAATATATGATAGGCCTAGTAATGAGAAATACCCTTACATAGGCTATTGCCTGTGAGTAAGGGTGAATCTGGATTAAAATTATCAAGATGAAACTTGCATGAGAAAGTAACAGTAAGGATAATAAAGAAATTTGAAATTTTGTACATGTTCTTGAAACATTTCTAAATTCTTGTAGGCTTATATTCTGATATCTTAATCTTATATTCTGATATCGAATTGATCCGCACCATTTTGAATTTTTGTCGGATGGCTTTACACAGTTCTGTTTGGAAACAATCTAGTTAATGATGGTTCAAAAATTATTTATCCTAGTCTAGTCTCATCTACCATGTGTCCACTTTATGAACAAACATGGAATAAATAACACAAAGTAAAGATTTTTCTACAATTTGATAATCAATTTTTATTATTGATTTTCCATTATTCTTCTCAGTGATTTGATTTTTCCCACTTCGATTAACATTTTCCCCGCAATTCGATAATCATTTCCCTCAATTCGATAATCATTATTTGGACGCATTGAATGCTTCGAATTTTGTGCTCATTTTTTCTCTCAAACACTCCTAACCAGAAATTTGCTTATCATAACTGTTTCAGAATCTTCTGGAAGCTGGTCGATGAAAAATATCCGTCAGTTACAAGGTTCTGGGTTACCAGACTATATAACCTTGGAACCTGGATGCAAAAACATCTACTTGGTAAATGAGTCTCCTTTCAAGTTTATATCTGACTCAGAAAATCCAGTCGTTGTTGAAGAGATTGACGACAAGAAGAGCAATATTCCAGGTAAAGTTACTTTATTATCTATGTATTTGTGGCAATCGTCTTGTACCCTTTCTTATAATTGAAGTAGAATTTCATTTACGTAAACTGATTTATATCTATAATTGTGCTGAGCTCAATTCGCCCAGGGATACACAATAGTGCTAATTTATTCTAGTCGTTAACACCCCGGTATTTAGAAGAAGACGGTAGGTGTCACGCGCATGTTTGTGCTAAATTTCCGGTGTAGCTGACGTCATTTTATATCCGGTGTTGAAAAACTCGGTTGGTGACGATGACGCAATCTAGCTTGCTGGCCACTGCGCACACATTTCTTGACCCCTCCCGTTTTCTAAATACCGTGGTTAACACCATCGATCAGAAACCGATTCATTTTCTCTATTCCTCTACAAGCTGATTTCTTCTTTCTTGGACTGATGTTCCACTGAGAATGGTTGTGTAATAAAATGAATAATAATCACTGAATAAATATTCATTTATTTATTTATAAATTGATAGATACAATATAATTCTCAACTATGAATGATTGGGATAGGAACAACAGGCTTAAAGCCCAAAACTGTTCCTTCCCTAAATTTGGATAGAAATTGTCAAAAAATAGGTTATGTAATAGGCAAGACTTTTAGGCATCCAGAGTTAGGCAATTGGCAGGATGGTTAGGGATGATGTAACATCCCATCCATTTGTATTGTCTTTAAAACGCATGAAACATAATAAAAAACTCTATTGCATCAAATCCCCTTCCTCATACACAGACTAGGTTTTAGGTGAGGAGTATTATTCTAAAACTGTAGGCCTATATATTTCTCCATTGGTTGTCAATATGTTTTTTGAGGATAAAATATATTCCATCCTATTGTCTCTTTTCTGTATAGGGCTACTTGTAATATAAATAGAAATAAAAATAAAAATCTCAGTACTCATAAAATGTTAAAACATGTGATAAAATAATTCTAAAAGGGTACTGAGATTTTTATTCTCATTTCTATTTATATATTCAATCATTCAAAATTTTGCTAATTATTCAAATTTGTGTTTCAGATTCTGAAAAATTGTACAAGTGGCAGCAGAATGATGAAGAAATCAAACTATCATTCGAGTTTGAGAACAAAATAGAGAAAAGTGAAATCAAAATTATAGCTACCTGTAACAACTTTTCGCTCAAATACAAAGAGAAGCTCATTCTGTCGGGATCGCTATTTCATCGCATTGATAACGATTTAACATTGTGGACACTACAAGATAACAAGTGAGTATCAACATTAATAATAATAATAAATAAATTTATTTCCTTTAAAAATACAAACAAGCAATTAAAAACATAAAAAGTACAAAATATCTAAAATACAATACAATAGGTTTATAAAAAATATGGAATTTAATTCTATTGGAAATTAACCTACTCAACTATGGGAAATCCATGTACTAGAGTTGGTAACATTTACATTATAGCAACTGTCGATAGGAATGAGTCTTGCACTGAAATTATAAATCTGAATGTTTTCAGACTACTACAACCTCAAGTGTACTATATTTCTTTTGAATTTGATAATTCATACTGAAAAATATTTCATATTTTGTTGATACTTATTTTCATGTTGATCCTATTCTTCCAGGTTAGAAGTGACTGTACAGAAAGAAGAAAAAGGGACTGATGTGGAGAGAATTTGTGACAGGTGACAGTCACGGAGAAGAGGTTCTCGATGAAAGTGTGGTCAGTGAAGTACATCAGAGGCTGTCTCATCTCTGTTCAGATACTCCGGTAAGAGTTTACAAGTATAATTATAACTATTATGGTAACGTGTTCAGAAATATCATGAGAGAAAATAATATATTTGATTTCAGTATCTTAGAAAGGAAAGAAAACAGTGAAATAACACATTACATTGGTAACAAATTAGAAATATCAACAATTCAATTTCAATTACACAATATTTCGAATGTATTATTAATGCCGTGTAATTGTCCTTGTAAGAGAATAGTTATTTGTGCAACTAGTGCGCAAAGTGACAGTTTGCTGCACCGAAAGAAACGTTTACCAAAATGGTTTCTTGAGTGCAGCAGAGGAACTTTGCGCACGTATTTCACATTAAGTTTTTCCTACAGTTACCATTGAATATGAGAAGTGGGTAATTATGGGTAAAATTGCCAGAAATGCATCAAATGTTTTTCTGTGTAATATTTATTTTATTATTGATAAAAACCTTAATCCTAGAAATCCTAAAGTCCTCGTTGTCCTTGGTTATAATATATAATGAATAATAATTTGCGCGTTGTGCTTGGTTGCACCTCTGCTCACTATAGCAGCCACAGCAGTCACTGTTACCAACTTCATTTTGATTTTGCTACACTGTTGCTCCATATAACCTACTAAGTATTTTGCGTTGCCATGTTGCAAATCTGGAGTGCAGAAAAATTTTCCCCGCACTAGAGCGGAAAAGTGATTCTTTGCGTTCTGTAATCAGTGCAGCAATGGCCACTTTTCAACGTAACTGTAGGAAAAATATATATCAAGTATATATCCCATATAGGGCGTTTCACTGTTTGCTTAAACCGATAGTCTACGTAGTTCTTTTTTGTAAAGCTATGTGATACTAGTATTCTCTCATACTGTGTCGTTTATAAACTCTCACTCGACCAAGTCAGTAATCGATAACAGTCGACAGTAATCGGCTTGAACAAATAGTGGACTTTGAAACATTAACGTCCTATACCATGCGATATCTTATCGTGCTATCATTTCTTTTTGAAAATATCTATCAAAATTCAGGAAAGGAACAGCTTTGGGGTGTGCATGTTGTTTCATCCCCAATCATTTTTATAAATAGTTCATTGTTGCAAAATTAATTAATTATCTCTACCATCTCTTATCTATATATATAAAAGCGAAATGGCACTCACTCACTGACTGACTCACTCACTCACTCACTCACTCGCAGAACTAAAAATCTACTTTAATCTTCGTTCAAATTTGGTAGGTATTTTCAGTTGGCCCTTTAGAGGCGCACTAAGAACGGATTTGGAAAAATTTCTAAAGATACGCCCAAAATCTGCGTTTTCTCAGCTTTATCGAGAACAAATAAACAGAAAATGTTTAAATTTAGTACAGAAGCTCAGCTAGGGTGTAATAATGTTGTGTTAGGAATTTGAAATAACGCCAAAGATACGCCCAAAATTAGCGTTTTTCCAGCGTTTTTTTTTTTTTTTTGCTTTTTCTCAGATTTATTGAGAACAAATGAACAGAAATTGTTCAAATTTAGTACAGAAGCTCAGCTAGGGTATAATAATGTTGTGTTAGGAATTTGAAATAACGCCAAAGATACGCCCAAAATATGCGTTTTTCCAGCCGTTTTTGCGCTTTCTCAGCTTTATCGAGAACAAATGAACAGAAAATGTTCAAATTTACTACAGAAGCTCAGCTGGGGTGTAATAATGTTGTGTTAGGAGGAATTTGAAATAACGCGAACGATACGCCCAAAATTAGCGGTTTTTTGCGTTTTCTCAGTTCTTTCATCAAGTAATAGACAGAAAATGTTCAAATTTGGTACAGAGATTTAGCTAGGGTCTAAAAATTTTTTGATGAGGTGACTTTAATATTTCATCAAAGATACGCCCAAAATCAGTGTTTTTCTAAAGTTGTTCTCAGCTTTTCTGCGTTTTCTCAGTACTCTGACTTTCTGATGCAATGAAAAATGCAGGCGAGCGAAGCGAGCCCGCTGATCTCATTTTTGGACAATCCAGTCGGGGGTCCAGGGGGCGGAGTCCCCTAGCTAGACAGATATGGCGAGCGAAGCGAGCCTGACGGCTTAATGTTTACGTAGCTAAATAAATTGTGCTCATTTCTGAATTTTGTTTACACATAATAATATATATATGTTTATTTTGCCACTGTACAATATATCGTTTAATTCTGAGTATACGTTAAACTAGAGCTAAACAGTCTAGCTTAGACTTAAGAAAAAGTACTTTCCTTTCTTAAAAGAAAAGTTCAGTTGAAGTACTAGAGCTAAACAATCGTTTTGGTTGTTTCTTATTAGCTCCGGAATTATTATAACATACAATTTGCGGGTTCTAATATAGGTTTTCATATTCTAGATAGGGGCTTCTAATATTAACCGAACTTTGTTTATCCATCAGGTAAAGGATATCGATGTGTGTGGCTCTGCCCCGTCCTTCAACATGGAACAATTGGAGGACTGTGATAGCACACCTGGAGAGTACAAAGTCCTCATGAGGGTGGACGGTGTCACTCATGAAATAACTGGCGAGGTAATTCTTTCACCTTTAGTTTCTATCTGTTTTTCGTATGTCTATTCATATACGATCCAGGTAAAAACAACCAAAAACTAATTCGCCCAAAACTAACTTATTTCAAATAGTTTATATTAAATATGTAAATACTTTGAATAGTTTACGCTCATTTGAGATTGGAACTCCAGTACTCAAACAGTTGAAGTTTCCTACTTTCAAATTGAGTCTAGAGTCGCTGTCCATTTATGGGGTTGTTTGTATGTTCGACAATAACTGAATGCTTTGAAGCAGAGAATAAACAATCTGTAGCTATCCTTTGATTCTCTGATTTAAGCCATATCCACAGTGAATGATTTGTGTCCATTACACGCTGGCAGGTAGCTTATCATTTGACTAACTTTTATTTCATTAGGACCCGGTTTCTAGGATACTTGGGCCCATATGCACCACTTACGTTTAACGGTAATCTTGGTTTACATCGAGATTTGGTCGCATTTATTATAATTTTTTGGTTGTGTTCCATTCTGGGTTTAAACCAACAGATGATTTTTCTTTCTTTGAACCGAGATGTTGCATAGTATGGCCTTGTTATGAACCATCAAGAGTCGCTTCTTCCAAAGTTGGTTTAACTATTCAACCCGTTTAATCAATGTATGGTCGCATTTATAGTGTGTTACAATTGAGTCAACTAATGGTTTAAACTAGAATTTCAGTTCAACTTCTCTGAAAAAGTGACCGTATTTAAAAATTGAAATCCATTAAGGAAAAATACAATCAATACAAATTCAAAAATACAAAGAAATTCCACTGTAAAACAAGTCTAATAGATTAAAAATCCAATTAAAGGGCTTGTATGACTAAATAAAACTACCATAACTATTTAATATCTATATTAAATCTATTGTTTAAATAAAAGTTCAGTTTAGACTTGAAGTACTAGAGCTAAACAATCTTTTTGGTTGTTTCTTATTAGCTCCGGAATTATTATAACATACAATTTGCGGGTTCTCATGTAGGTTTTCATATTCTAGATAGGGGCTTCTAATATTAACCGAACTTTGTTTATCCATCAGGTAAAGGATATCGATGTGTGTGGCTCTGCCCCGTCCTTCAACATGGAACAATTGGAGGACTGTGATAGCACACCTGGAGAGTACAAAGTCCTCATGAGGGTGGACGGTGTCACTCATGAAGTCACTGGCGAGGTAATTCTTTCACCTTTAGTTTCTATCTGTTTTTCGTATATCTATTCATATACGATCCAGGTAAAAACAAACAAAAACTAATTCGCCCAAAACTAACTTATTTCAAATAGTTTATATTAAATATGTAAATACTTTGAATAGTTTACGCTCATTTGAGATTGGAACTCCAGTACTCAAACAGTTGAAGTTTCCTACTTTCAAATTGAGTCTAGAGTCGCTGTCCATTTATGGGGTTGTTTGTATGTTCGACAATAACTGAATGCTTTGAAGCAGAGAATAAACAATCTGTAGCTATACTTTGATTCTCTGATTTAAGCCATATCCACAGTGAATGATTTGTATCCATTGCACGCTGGCAGGTAGCTTTATCATTTAACTAACTTTTATTTCATTAGGACCCGGTTTCTAGGATACTTGGGCCCATATGCACCACTCAGGTTTAACGGTAATCTTGGTTTACATCGAGATTTGGTCGCATTTATTATAATTTTTTGGTTGTGTTCCATTCTGGGTTTAAACCAACAGATGATTTTTCTTTCTTTGAACCGAGCTGTTGCATAGTATGGCCTTGTTATGAATCATCAAGAGTCGCTTCTTCCAAAGTTGGTTTAACTATTCAACCCGTTTAATCAATGTATGGTCGCATTTATAGTGTGTTACAATTGAGTCAACTAATGGTTTAAACTAGAATTTCAGTTCAACTTCTCTGAAAAAGTGACCGTATTTAAAAATTGAAATCCATTAAGGAAAAATACAATCAATACAAATTCAAAAATACAAATAAATTCCACTGTAAAACAAGTCTAATAGATTAAAAATCCAATTAAAGGGCTTGTATGACTAAATAAAACTACCATAACTATTTAATATCTATATTAAATCTATTGTTTAAATATTGTCAATTAGATTTAATAAGTAACCTTGAAACCGGGCCCAAGCCTAGGTAGCTATCATTTTAATTGTCAATAATTTGTGTCCAGTACACTCTTACATGTAACTTAAATAAGATTACTTTTATTTTATGATTCCTATATTATTATTCATTTTATTAAGTAACTTATTTAATTTGTTTGCAGTACACACTAGCAGGCCACCAATGGCTGTTCAGCATTGAGCAGTCGACCAGTTCAGCAGCCGCCATTTGCATACGCCACGATGTCGACGCGTGCGTGTGGCAGCCTCGAGCGGTCACCAATCCACCGGCGGCACCGTGGCCATGTCAGCACATCGGCACCTTCTATGCGTTCGGCTATGTGCAGGCTTCGAAGCAGAACAAGAAGTTCCTGCTCAGTCCGCCAGGTGAGTGCTGTAATTACAATAACGTGAATTATTATTGTAAAAATTGAAAAACTATATTGTTTGAAAATTAATTTAAGAGTTATTTTTGTAACTGGCATTGGATAACATAGTTTAATATAGTATACAGAAGAATATTGTTTGTCTTTCAAATTCAATAATTATCTTGCACACTCTTTCAATTCAAAAATCGACAAAATAATTTTATCATGCATTCTTCATCCTCAATTGCTTGAATTTGAAGTTTCGTTTTATGATTCAAGCAGAACGTCTATAGCATAGAGGGAACATAGCATAAGGCGATATTCCATGGGCGTTTATGTTCCAAATTACACTGTTAACACAAGCCGATAGTCCTAGTAGTTCTTTTTCGTGAAGCTATGTGATGCTGGTAGTCTCTCATACTGTGCCGTTCTTAAGATGCATTTTCGTTTGGGCGTAAACTGCCGCAGTCGACGAAAACAAGCATTGTTGACATTCATATTGTCCAAATTTCAAGTGTTCTAAAAACAGCTGATCAAATAACTTTCCATCATTTGTGTTTATTTTATTTTATTCAATCATCAGAATTACACAACTTATAGAAAAGCACGGTATTTAGATGAAAATCTTCCTCTATATACCGTGTAGAAAAGTACCACAGGCTTATAAGCCCAAAACGGTTCCAATTCTAATTTATACAACAGTCCAAATGTAGCTAGGTTATGTGTCACTTAACATTATTCAATTGCACACTCAATTTACAATTAAAAACACACAAAAATCATTTTTTAATTTAAAAAAATACTTCAAAATTAAATGAAATCAATCACAATTGATTAGAAAAGTCCAAACTTTAAAAAAACTATAAAATTTTGAGACCGAAAAGACAAACACACTATCTAGATCCAGAACTTATCACAGCTTTTTATTACTCTAGAATCAAAACATTTCTAATAATACCAACATATTGTCATTTAAAAGTATAAACACATTCACATAAACACAGTTTAAACACAAAGATTAACATAATCTTTTTATTATTATTAGCGTATGGCACATATATATAGACACACACAAACATATAGGTAGGTAGTCAAAGAAAAAATCTGGTCATGACACCGTTGTCAGGTTAATAAGATATTATAATATATTAATTTTGATGTCGAGGTTGTCAAGGTAGTGTAGTGATTGTGAGAAGCCGAAATAAAATCATTAAATCGCCTTGCTAGGCACGTATATTACAATTTCCGATGATGTGCTTCAGCGTCTGTCTAGCCTCCCCACAATCACAAGCAGGGGAAGGTAAACTGCCCCAGTCATTAAGAGAGGCCCCGCATCTCCCGTGGCCAGTCCTAACCCTGTTGAGGGCCGCCCATGTCCGTCTTGGCAGTTCAAATCCAGCCACATTTACACCAACTGAGTACCTGAAGGAGACGCTGATGGGTTTTTTTTCATCCACTCTTCCTCCCAGCTTGCTCTCATGGAAAAATTTTCATCGCTCAGTTGCTCTGCCATGCGCATGGGAGGATGCCTTGACTTCAACCGATCACCCAAATCCAGAAGATCTCCATGGATTGGAAGTGCCCTGTTACTCTTTATCTTTTTGTATTCATGTACAAGAGCAGAAGATCTACGTAGCCCCGGTGGAGCAATATTGCTGAGAACTGGAAGCCAGTATATGGGGGTGCTTCTAATTGTCCCAGTGATTAAACGCATAGTGTGGTTCAGTTGCACATTTACTCTATTCACATGGACACTATTTAACCACACAGCAGCACAATATTCAGCGGTTGGATACACCAAACCCAGAGCAGAACAGCGCAAAGTTGTGGCCGAAGCACCCCAAGTAGTGCCACAAAGTTTTGAATTATGTTATTTCTTGTTTTCAGTTTCTCAGCAACATTTTGGACATGGTGTTTATAGGATAGAGTGCGGTCAAGCGTAACTCCCAGGTACTTGGGCAAAAAATTGTGTTGCAGGTGAGCATCATCAAATTTTACCTTTAACTTCACACTTGCCTCCTTATTATTCAGATGTCTCCGTTTTCCTCATGTTGGACTGGAGCCTCCACTTGTGGAAGTAAGCTGAGAGGAAAGACAAGTCTTGAGTCAGGCTGCTTGCTGTTTTTTCCATACTCCTGTCCTGAATGGCTATAGCAATGTCATCTGCATACACAAATACTCTTGATTTGATATTTGGCAAATCGGCTGTGTACATATTGAAAAGAAGGGGGGATAAGATAGATCCCTGTGGCAATCCATTGTTCAATACTCTTCTCCTGCTCAGCCTATCATTCATGAGAACCCTGAAATTCCTGTTCTTCGGCATTTTATTGATCAATTGAATGATTTTTAGACTTTGCAGGACCCGTAGAGTTTAAATATGAGGCCATCTCTCCACACTGTGTCGTATGCAGCACTCAGGTCCACAAAGGCAAC